>NW_027331310.1:0-188402 GCF_022965805.1 Primulina eburnea
CACCCAGTCCACATACATTGATACCATCGTGAAGCGGTTCTCGATGGATGAGTCCAAGAGAGGACATCTACCAATGTGTCATGGCGTGTCCCTATCCAAGTCTATGTCTCCCAAGACTGATGCAGAGATAGCGGCGATGACACGAATTCCGTATGCTTCGGCTATTGGTAGTATTATGTATGGGATGATATCTACACGTCCTGACGTGGCATTTGCACTAAGTGTAGTGAGTAGATATCAATCCAACCCTGGTCTTCCACACTGGAAAGCTGTGAAAGACATCCTCAAGTATTTGAGAAGGACCAATAAGTTGTTTTTGGTCTATGGGGGTGGAGAACTAAAATTGGAAGGCTATACCGACTCTAGCTTCCAAAGCGATGTTGATGACCCGAAGTCAACCTCCGGATTCATATTCATGCTCAATGGTGGTGCTGTCTCTTGGAAGAGTTCCAAGCAAGACAGTACTGCGGATTCCACCACTGAGGCAGAATACATTGCTGCATCGGCTGCAGCAAAGGAGGCTGTTTGGATTAGGAATTTCGTCCAAGAGTTGGGCGTCATTCCAAATGGAGTTGCTCCTATCCCGGTGATGTGCGACAACACGGGAGCCATAGCTCAGGCGAAGGAGCCAAGGTCTCATCAGAAGTCCAAACACGTACTGAGAAAGTACCACATCCTCAGAGAGATCGTGGAAAGAGGAGATGTCACGATTGACAAAGTCGGCTCCGCAGATAATGTTGCTGATCCACTAACTAAGCCTTTACCAGGACCATCATTCGAGAAGCATCGCGAATCAATGGGTCTAAAGCATATAGGTAGTTGGCTCTAGTGCAAGTGGGAGATTGTTAGAGTAGGTGCACGTCGAGCCAAGTGTTGGCCGACTGTTCACAATGAAACTCTTTGTATAAACGATCTTTATTTTAATAATATTTCAATTTATTAATTTGGCGCATCTTTATCTTTATACCCATGCTTGTTGCATAGATAAAGTCCTTGAATATACAAATAGTAGAAAGAATATGAGATGCTCATATGATGAGTATCATGAAACTCATATTTGGAATACTGTATATTCTAAACCGTTCCTAGTCGATTCAGCCGCCACTAAGAAGGATAAAGGCCGCTCGAGTTAGAGACTAGTATCTGCGATGTGAGTACCATGTTTCATTGGTAGGGGACATTGTGATGTCCGAGCATGCAGATAGGTGCTCCTGGTAGAGTGCACTGAACAACCCTCTAGAAAGGACTTTCCAAGTGGTTCTCACTTATCGAGTGGAAAAGTCCTAGTTTATGGTTGTACACCATTAGTCCTTATGACCCGGGACAACATTGAGACTCTATATGCTAGCGTTTCACTTTGACTTGTTTACCGACTCTTATGGGGTCATCAGGTGGCAAGGTTGGGTCTTACGGCGAAACATATAGGAGTCGATGCATTGTAGCCGGGGATTCACCGCTTACCTACGGGTATGGATATCCTATGTGTTTTTCATGTATGTGTGGGTTGAAATCTCTGATCAGAGTATGGTGGTAATTATGAAAGGGGTTTCATAGATTACACCATCGATGCAACCACGACATGACACATAGTATCGATTCATTGACAACTCTCGATAGACCAATAGTTGTCGAATCGGTCGGGATATATGAGTTGAAGGGACCGTACTGTACGCTAACCATAATTGAATGGTTCTTGCAGGCACTATCATGTGATACCTAGGGAATCACGTAAGCGATGCTGCTAGGCGTTTAACGTGATTGGTTGGGTACTATCAGACTTGAGTTCTGACGTTCTTACTATCAAGGAGTTGATAAGTAAGAATGGAGCAATTGGGGTATGCTCGAATAAGGACATGTTTAGTCCGAATCACATAGAGATGTGAACCCACGGCTAGTTGTATCAATGAACCATTGAGGGCCACACAAGTACTTGCTTGGTAAATCCTGATGAGAAGTAAAATAGTTCAATGTGTTGAACGGCTTATAAATGTGTTTATAAGCGTTAAGAAAAATAGAAGTATGACTTCTAAGAGAGAAATATAAATTTTAATTTATGGAAGTGTTCCTAAGATTAAAATTTGGCCAAGTGAATAATGTAGTTGAAAATTGTGATTTTCATAAACATTATTGGAGACTAAATTAAATTAATTCAAGTGTTGAATTAATTAAACACTAGTGGACCTAGTAGAGTCCAAATAATTAAAAATAATTCAAGTGTTGAATTAATAATATTGAGTCTTGTAGAGCTCAATTAAAATAATTATTTAACTAGTGGGACTTGAATAAATTCAAGTAGTATTTAATTAATCTCAAAAATGTTTGAGATAATTAAAATTTAGTCTATGGTTTTTAATGTGTTAAAAACCATATAATATATGTGAGACATGCTAGGGTTTGCATGCTTGGGAGGTGAAGGGGTGTGGAATATTTTTGATTAAAAAATTGCAAAGGCATGCAACTTTTCTCCCAACTTTTCCCACACCCAAGACTAGACTTCACTACTCACTCTTCCCTCCTCACTTGGCCGAAACTTCAAGGCTTTTCTCTCCATTTTTTCTCTCATCTTGTGTTCTTCATTTTCTTGGAGAATACTCACTTCTTTTTGATAAATCTTCAAATATTTCTAGTGCAATATTTGAAGGGGTTTACAAAGCTAAGTGGTGGGCCTAATTCTTGGAGGATTGGAGGTGGAAGCTTGTAGATTTTTCAACCAAGAAGAGCTAAAGTATTTATACTTTAGTTGGTGCCATTCATCAACTCTAAGGGGTTGATAGGTAAATCACTTGAACACCCTATGCATGTATTATGGTGTTTGAATGTAAATATTGCACAAATAAGGGGTGGCCGAAATTTTGCTCTAAAATTTAAAATTTTTGCTTCCATTGCGTTTCCGGCCACCGTAACCGGTCCGCTTTCATCCCTCCCCTTCTTAGTACTAGGCAACCCCAAAATAAAGTCCATAGAAATGTCAATCCAAGTTCTTTTTAAGAATAGCACGCAAAAGTGTTCCCAAAGTTTTATTGACAACTTCAGTTTGTCCATCCGTTCGAGGATGACAAGTAGTAGAAAACAACAATTTTGTGCCAAGTTTAGCCCATAAAGTCTTCCAAATGTAACTCAAGAATTTAACATCGCGAACAGAATCAATAGTCCTAGGCATGCCATGCAACCTAACGACTTCTCTAAAGAACAAATCCGCCATGTTTGAAGCATCATCGGTTTTATGACAAGCTATAAAATGTGCCATCTTCGAGAATCTATCCACAACAACAAAAATAAAAATCCCTCCCCTTCTTAGTCCTAGGCAACCCCAAAATAAAGTCCATAGAAATGTCAATCCAAGTTCTTTTTAAGAATAGCACGCAAAAGTGTTCCCAAAGTTCTATTGACAACTTCAGTTTGTCCATCCGTTCGAGGATGACAAGTAGTAAAAAACAACAATTTTGTGCCAAGTTTAGCCCATAAAGTCTTCCAAAAGTTACTCAAGAATTTAACATCGCGACCAGAAACAATAGTCCTAGGCATGCCATGCAACCTAACGACTTCTCTAAAGAACAAATCCGCCATGTTTGAAGCATCATCGGTTTTATGACAAGCTATAAAATATGCCATCTTAGAGAAATATTTTAAAATAGTCATTAACATTTATCTGTTTTACTTTTCAGTACAATCTATTGACATGTCATCAATTCGCAACCCGTTTTCCGTCATTCTCGAAAAACACATTCTAATCGGACCAAACTATATCACTTGGCTAAGAAATTTAAAGATTGTCCTAAACTCGGAGAAGATCGCATATACACTTACTGAGGCGCCCCCTGCTGAGGCTCCTATAAGCTGCACTCCTGAGGAATTGCAGACCTACATGGATTGGTGCGACCATAACTTGAAGGCGAAGTGTTATATGCAGGCTTCGATGAACGATGAGCTGCAAAGGCGATTCGAGGATGCTAAGAATGCTGCTGACATTCATATGCACCTCAAGGAGCTCTTCGGTGAGCAGACTCGGCCTTTGAGGCATGCCACAGTGAAGGAGCTCATCACTTTACGCATGCGAGATGGGACTTCGGTCCATGAGCATGGCCTAAAGTTGATTGGGCTCGTGGACAAGCTCGTAGGCATGGATTTGATCTTGCCATCGGAGTTGACCACGGATGTGTTGCTGTTGTCACTGCCCAGCTCTTTCGATCCTTTTGTCGTGAACTTCAACATGAACAAGCTTGAGCCCAGCCTTGAAGAGTTGGTGAACATGCTTGTGACCTTTGAGTCCACGATCAAGAAGGAGAAGCAGGTTCTTTTTGTGGGCTCTTCATCTGGCACGAAGACCGGTCCACCTGGGAAGGGAAAGAAGCGTTCTTTCCAGCGTACCAAGAAGAGCGAGCCCTTGAAGAGGCAGACTTCGAGTTCCGTAGTGGCAGCCGCGCTAGTGAAGGCTGAAAAGACTGTTGACATCTGTCACCACTGCAAGAAGCCTGGACATTGGAGGCGTAACTGCAGGGAATATCTTGCGCAGAAGGGTTCTGCCAAAGGTATGTTCTACATTGAAGTGAATATCTCTATTAACTCTACTTCTTGGGTATTGGATACCGGCTGTGGCTCACATCTCTGTAATGATTTGCAGGTGATGGGAAGAAGTAGGAGGCTCCGAGAGGGTGAGACCTTCCTGAGAATGGGCAATGGAGCAAGGGTTGCTGCCAAAGCCGTAGGAGATGTTTATTTATGTTTGAACAATGATTTTAATTTGGTTTTAAGAGATGTTTTGTATGTACCAGACTTGGTTAAAAACATTATTTCCATTTCTATGCTTGATATTGATGGATTTTCTTGTTTATTTAGCAAAGGTGTTTGCAATATTTACAAGAATGAATGTTTAGTTGGTACCGGTGAACTTGAAAACAATCTCTACACCTTAAAATTAAAAGATATTCCACTCAACAATGTCCAAACGATAACAACAACAAATAAGCGCAAACAAGATACTCTTAATTCGGCACAATTATGGCATGCTCGATTAGGTCATATTTCCTCAAGAAGAATGAACAAGCTAGTGGGAGTTGGCATGTTTGATATGTCTGATATTAACGCTCTCACGACTTGTGAATCCTGTCTGAAAGGAAAGATGACCAAAATTCCCTTTAAGGGCCATGCGGAGCGAGCCAAAGGGTTATTGGATTTGATCCATACCGATGTGTGCGGTCCGCTTAGCATCACCACTAAGCATGGACATGCCTACTTCATCACCTTTACCGATGACCATTCGAGGTATGGGTATGTTTATTTGATGAAATACAAGTCTGAAGCCTTTGAAAGGTTCAAAGAATTCAGAAGTGAAGTAGAGAAGCAATTGGGACGAAGCATCAAGACACTTCGATCGGATCGAGGTGGTGAGTACTTGAGTGCCGAGTTCCAAGAGTATCTTAGAGAGAATGGGATTCTCTCGCAGTGGACTCCGCCCGCTACACCGCAGTTGAATGGTGTTTCGGAGCGTCGTAACCGGACCTTGATGGACATGGTTCGGTCTATGATGGGGTTCACAGAGTTGCCGCCATCCTTTTGGGGATATGCGCTTGAAACAGCGGCACTGTTGTTGAATCATGTCCATACAAAAGCAGTTGATAAGACACCATATGAGATATGGATGGGTAAGCCACCCAAATATTCTTATTTTAGAATATGGGGGTGCCCTGCTTATGTGAAGCAGGTAGTGGGAGATAAATTGGATAGTCGATCCATTTTATGTTACTTTGTGGGATATCCAAGGAATTCAGCTGGATATTATTTCTATCATCCCCAAGAAACAAAGGTGTTTGTTTCTAGGAACGCAACCTTTTTGGAAAGGGAATTTCTATTGGATAGAAAAGGCGAGATGATAGAACTCGAAGAGGTTCGAGAGGCACCCACAGTCGTAGAACCCACACCCGAGAAGCCAAGTGAGGAGATACAAGCTCCTAGAAGAACCGAGAGAGTCTCGAGACCACCTGTGAGGTATGGTCTGCTTCTTGAAGAGGGCCTTGATGAGCCTAACCTTGGATGTGATCCAAGGACCTTCAAGGAAGCGTTATCGGATGCCGATTCATCCAAGTGGCTTGAAGCAATGGAATCTGAGATGAATTCCATGCATTCGAACCAAGTGTGGAATCTCGTGGATCCACCTGAGGGAATTGTTCCCATAGGGTGTAAATGGATTTACAAGAGGAAACTTGGGGCGGATGGGAAGGTATTGACCTTCAAGGCGCGATTGGTAGCAAAAGGGTATACTCAAAGGCAAGGTGTTGACTATGAGGAAACCTTTTCTCCAGTTGCGATGTTCAAGTCCATTAGGATATTGCTAGCCATAGCTGCATGGTATGACTATGAGATATGGCAGATGGATGTTAAGACAGCCTTCCTTAATGGGGATATTAAGGAAGAAATTTACATGTCTCAACCTGAGGGTTTCACATCTATCGGAAGTGAGCATATGGTATGCAAACTTCAAAGATCTATTTATGGTCTTAAGCAGGCATCGAGGAGCTGGAACCTCAGATTCGATAGTACAATCAAAGAGTTTGGTTTTACTAAGAATCCTGAGGAACCCTGTGTGTATAAGAAGGTCAGTGGGAGTGCTGTGACATTCCTTGTTCTTTATGTTGATGACATTCTACTCATTGGGAATGATGTAGGAATGTTGCAATCAACAAAGATATGGTTAGCAAGTAAGTTCTCAATGCAGGACTTGGGTGAAGCATCTTTTGTATTGGGAATACAGATCTATAGAGATAGATCAAGAAGATTGCTTGGTCTCACCCAGTCCACATACATTGATACCATCGTGAAGCGGTTCTCGATGGATGAGTCCAAGAGAGGACATCTACCAATGTGTCATGGCGTGTCCCTATCCAAGTCTATGTCTCCCAAGACTGATGCAGAGATAGCGGCGATGACACGTATTCCGTATGCTTCGGCTATTGGTAGTATTATGTATGGGATGATATCTACACGTCCTGACGTGGCATTTGCACTAAGTGTAGTGAGTAGATATCAATCCAACCCTGGTCTTCCACACTGGAAAGCTGTGAAAGACATCCTCAAGTATTTGAGAAGGACCAATAAGTTGTTTTTGGTCTATGGGGGTGGAGAACTAAAATTGGAAGGCTATACCGACTCTAGCTTCCAAAGCGATGTTGATGACCCGAAGTCAACCTCCGGATTCATATTCATGCTCAATGGTGGTGCTGTCTCTTGGAAGAGTTCCAAGCAAGACAGTATTGCGGATTCCACCACTGAGGCAGAATACATTGCTGCATCGGCTGCAGCAAAGGAGGCTGTTTGGATTAGGAATTTCGTCCAAGAGTTGGGCGTCATTCCAAATGGAGTTGCTCCTATCCCGGTGATGTGCGACAACACGGGAGCCATAGCTCAGGCGAAGGAGCCAAGGTCTCATCAGAAGTCCAAACACGTACTGAGAAAGTACCACATCCTCAGAGAGATCGTGGAAAGAGGAGATGTCACGATTGACAAAGTCGGCTCCGCAGATAATGTTGCTGATCCACTAACTAAGCCTTTACCAGGACCATCATTCGAGAAGCATCGCGAATCAATGGGTCTAAAGCATATAGGTAGTTGGCTCTAGTGCAAGTGGGAGATTGTTAGAGTAGGTGCACGTCGAGCCAAGTGTTGGCCGACTGTTCACAATGAAACTCTTTGTATAAACGATCTTTATTTTAATAATATTTCAATTTATTAATTTGGCGCATCTTTATCTTTATACCCATGCTTGTTGCATAGATAAAGTCCTTGAATATACAAATAGTAGAAAGAATATGAGATGCTCATATGATGAGTATCATGAAACTCATATTTGGAATACTGTATATTCTAAACCGTTCCTAGTCGATTCAGCCGCCACTAAGAAGGATAAAGGCCGCTCGAGTTAGAGACTAGTATCTGCGATGTGAGTACCATGTTTCATTGGTAGGGGACATTGTGATGTCCGAGCATGCAGATAGGTGCTCCTGGTAGAGTGCACTGAACAACCCTCTAGAAAGGACTTTCCAAGTGGTTCTCACTTATCGAGTGGAAAAGTCCTAGTTTATGGTTGTACACCATTAGTCCTTATGACCCGGGACAACATTGAGACTCTATATGCTAGCGTTTCACTTTGACTTGTTTACCGACTCTTATGGGGTCATCAGGTGGCAAGGTTGGGTCTTACGGCGAAACATATAGGAGTCGATGCATTGTAGCCGGGGATTCACCGCTTACCTACGGGTATGGATATCCTATGTGTTTTTCATGTATGTGTGGGTTGAAATCTCTGATCAGAGTATGGTGGTAATTATGAAAGGGGTTTCATAGATTACACCATCGATGCAACCACGACATGACACATAGTATCGATTCATTGACAACTCTCGATAGACCAATAGTTGTCGAATCGGTCGGGATATATGAGTTGAAGGGACCGTACTGTACGCTAACCATAATTGAATGGTTCTTGCAGGCACTATCATGTGATACCTAGGGAATCACGTAAGCGATGCTGCTAGGCGTTTAACGTGATTGGTTGGGTACTATCAGACTTGAGTTCTGACGTTCTTACTATCAAGGAGTTGATAAGTAAGAATGGAGCAATTGGGGTATGCTCGAATAAGGACATGTTTAGTCCGAATCACATAGAGATGTGAACCCACGGCTAGTTGTATCAATGAACCATTGAGGGCCACACAAGTACTTGCTTGGTAAATCCCGATGAGAAGTAAAATAGTTCAATGTGTTGAACGGCTTATAAATGTGTTTATAAGCGTTAAGAAAAATAGAAGTATGACTTCTAAGAGAGAAATATAAATTTTAATTTATGGAAGTGTTCCTAAGATTAAAATTTGGCCAAGTGAATAATGTAGTTGAAAATTGTGATTTTCATAAACATTATTGGAGACTAAATTAAATTAATTCAAGTGTTGAATTAATTAAACACTAGTGGACCTAGTAGAGTCCAAATAATTAAAAATAATTCAAGTGTTGAATTAATAATATTGAGTCTTGTAGAGCTCAATTAAAATAATTATTTAACTAGTGGGACTTGAATAAATTCAAGTAGTATTTAATTAATCTCAAAAATGTTTGAGATAATTAAAATTTAGTCTATGGTTTTTAATGTGTTAAAAACCATATAATATATGTGAGACATGCTAGGGTTTGCATGCTTGGGAGGTGAAGGGGTGTGGAATATTTTTGATTAAAAAATTGCAAAGGCATGCAACTTTTCTCCCAATTTTTCCCACACCCAAGACTAGACTTCACTACTCACTCTTCCCTCCTCACTTGGCCGAAACTTCAAGGCTTTTCTCTCCATTTTTTCTCTCATCTTGTGTTCTTCATTTTCTTGGAGAATACTCACTTCTTTTTGATAAATCTTCAAATATTTCTAGTGCAATATTTGAAGGGGTTTACAAAGCTAAGTGGTGGGCCTAATTCTTGGAGGATTGGAGGTGGAAGCTTGTAGATTTTTCAACCAAGAAGAGCTAAAGTATTTATACTTTAGTTGGTGCCATTCATCAACTCTAAGGGGTTGATAGGTAAATCACTTGAACACCCTATGCATGTATTATGGTGTTTGAATGTAAATATTGCACAAATAAGGGGTGGCCGAAATTTTGCTCTAAAATTTAAAATTTTTGCTTCCGTTGCGTTTCCGGCCACCGTAACCGGTCCGCTTTCATCCCTCCCCTTCTTAGTACTAGGCAACCCCAAAATAAAGTCCATAGAAATGTCAATCCAAGTTCTTTTTAAGAATAGCACGCAAAAGTGTTCCCAAAGTTTTATTGACAACTTCAGTTTGTCCATCCGTTCGAGGATGACAAGTAGTAGAAAACAACAATTTTGTGCCAAGTTTAGCCCATAAAGTCTTCCAAATGTAACTCAAGAATTTAACATCGCGAACAGAATCAATAGTCCTAGGCATGCCATGCAACCTAACGACTTCTCTAAAGAACAAATCCGCCATGTTTGAAGCATCATCGGTTTTATGACAAGCTATAAAATGTGCCATCTTCGAGAATCTATCCACAACAACAAAAATAAAAATCCCTCCCCTTCTTAGTCCTAGGCAACCCCAAAATAAAGTCCATAGAAATGTCAATCCAAGTTCTTTTTAAGAATAGCACGCAAAAGTGTTCCCAAAGTTCTATTGACAACTTCAGTTTGTCCATCCGTTCGAGGATGACAAGTAGTAAAAAACAACAATTTTGTGCCAAGTTTAGCCCATAAAGTCTTCCAAAAGTTACTCAAGAATTTAACATCGCGACCAGAAACAATAGTCCTAGGCATGCCATGCAACCTAACGACTTCTCTAAAGAACAAATCCGCCATGTTTGAAGCATCATCGGTTTTATGACAAGCTATAAAATATGCCATCTTAGAGAATCTATCCACAACATCAAAAATAGAATCCCTCCCCTTCTTAGTCCTAGGCAACCCCAAAATAAATTCCATAGAAATGTCAATCCAAGTTCTTTTTAAGAATAGCACGCAAAAGTGTTCCCAAAGTTCTATTGACAACTTCAGTTTGTCCATCCGTTCGAGGATGACAAGTAGTAGAAAACAACAATTTTGTGCCAAGTTTAGCCCATAAAGTCTTCCAAAAGTAACTCAAGAATTTAACATCGCGACCAGAAACAATAGTCCTAGGCATGCCATGCAACCTAACGACTTCTCTAAAGAACAAATCCGCCATGTTTGAAGCATCATCGGTTTTATGACAAGCTATAAAATGTGCCATCTTAGAGAATCTATCCACAACAACAAAAATAGAATCCCTCCCCTTTTTAGTACTTGGCAACCCCAAAATAAAGTCCATAGAAATGTCAATCCAAGTTCTTTTTAAGAATAGCACGCAAAAGTGTTCCCAAAGTTCTATTGACAACTTCAGTTTGTCCATCCGTTCTAGGATGACAAGTAGTAGAAAACAACAATTTTGTGCCAAGTTTAGCCATAAAGTCTTCCAAATATAACTCAAGAATTTAACATCGCGAACAGAATCAATAGTCCTAGGCATGCCATGCAACCTAACGACTTCTCTAAAGAACAAATCCGCCATGTTTGAAGCATCATCGGTTTTATGACAAGATATAAAATGTGCCATCTTCGAGAATCTATCCACAACAACAAAAATAGAATCCCTCCCCTTCTTAGTCCTAGGCAACCCCAAAATAAAGTCCATAGAAATGTCAATCCAAGTTCTTTTTAAGAATAGCACGCAAAAGTGTTCCCAAAGTTCTATTGACAACTTCAGTTTGTCCATCCGTTTGAGGAAGAAAAGTAGTAGAAAACAACAATTTTGTGCCAAGTTTAGCCCATAAAGTCTTCCAAAAGTAACTCAAGAATTTAACATCGCGAACAGAATCAATAGTCCTAGGCATGCCATGCAACATAACGACTTCTCTAAAGAACAAATCCGCCATGTTTGAAGCATCATCGGTTTTATGACAAGCTATAAAATGTGCCATCTTAGAGAATCTATCCACAACAACAAAAATAGAATCCCTCCCCTTCTTAGTACTAGGCAACCCCAAAATAAAGTCCATAGAAATGTCAATCCAAGTTCTTTTTAAGAATAGCACGCAAAAGTGTTCCCAAAGTTCTATTGACAACTTCAGTTTGTCCATCCGTTTGAGGAAGAAAAGTAGTAGAAAACAACAATTTTGTGCCAAGTTTAGCCCATAAAGTCTTCCAAAAGTAACTCAAGAATTTAACATCGCGAACAGAATCAATAGTCCTAGGCATGCCATGCAACCTAACGACTTCTCTAAAGAACAAATCCGCGATGTTTGAAGCATCATCGGTTTTATGACACGCTATAAAATGTGCCATCTTCGAGAATCTATCCACAACAACAAAAATAGAATCCCTCCCCTTCTTAGTCATAGGCAACCCCAAAATAAAGTCCATAGAAATGTCAATCCAAGTTCTTTTTAAGAATAGCACGCAAAAGTGTTCCCAAAGCTCTATTGACAACTTCAGTTTGTCCATACGTTTGAGGAAGAAAAGTAGTAGAAAACAACAATTTTGTGCCAAGTTTAGCCCATAAAGTCTTCCAAAAGTAACTCAAGAATTTAACATCGCGAACAGAATCAATAGTCCTAGGAATGCCATGCAACATAACGACTTCTCTAAAGAACATATCCGCCATGTTTGAAGCATCATCGGTTTTATGACAAGCTATAATGTGGGGACCCGTGTTCTAACTCAATTCTTTTGGGATTTAATTGGATCTTTGTTCGAAAATGTGGGTCAAAATTTTGCTAATTTGTTTTTACCATTAATTCAAATGTATAACTAAAGCATATCATGTCTTTATATTAAATAAACAACATAATATACATACATGTCTGTTTAGTAAAATCATGCGCTAGTGTTCAAATCCCAACTACAACATAAGTAGTACAAGTCAATAGGAAAACACTAGAAATCTTCAACGCCCGTGATCTCCACGCTATCGTCAATCTCTCATCTAGCTCGAGACCCAGATCCTGTCCCACCTGTTGCCATGCACACATACAGACACGACAACAGCCGGATAACTACGGTGAGAACATATCCCAGTATAAAACATGGATGCATGCAATGTCATAAATCATGTACAAAAGCATAGCATATATCAAATAACATGAATGTAAATCTAAACATGTAGAAGAATACAAATCTGTATTCAACATTCAAATCTTGACTCGACTCTTTTCTAATCTAGGGATCCCGGTGTGAATAAGACAGTCTGTCACCTACCCAACCACTCGGGGCAACGGTACGTCTTATTCCTAGACTTCGGTCAACTCTATATCGAGGGTCTACACATATAGCAAATCTGCTCCTATGCGTCGATACACCGAAACGTCTAGTTTTGGCAAATCTGCCAACATCTCCTATCTCAAGACTCGAATATAAATCAATAAACGAAACATTAAATAATCAATGTAATAACAATCTAGTATGTGATTTAGGGAAACTCGTATCAAATCTGAATCGAGTTTTGCAATCCCAAGACCACATGAATTATACCTTTCTTGCCGAATCGTCGGTCGAAGTCTCAAAGTCGGAATGTCAACTCTGCCAAGATTAATCTGAAATGGGATAATGAATGTGCTATATATATCAAAACACAACTCAACCATCTTGTACAACTCAAGAATCACATTTGGTATCAAATCGACGGCATAACGACGTATTTCTTCAATACCGATAATACAATCTCACCACAACAATATCATAATCAATCCCAACAACTCATAATCTCATCTAAACATCAATCCACCAGCTAGAATCTGTAAAATCTTCACATAACACATGCTGGAATTTCGAACAAAAGCATACGATATCCGAAAATTAATCCGATAGTAAATATAACAAGCTCAAGATATCAAGAACACATATTCTAACTCAAATCTGTTTTTACCCAACAAGTATATTTCGAAACATGCTGAAAATATAAGGAACTTACGTCCTTTCGTAGCCCTTGTCAAGAGGAACACGAATCTCTACTCGGATTTAAAATCGGATGGCAAATTGTTGCACAATCTAAATTCTAATATGCAAAAGCTTGAAGGAATTTGATGGCTTGTCTCGGTTCTTTCTTGCTGAAAGGGAAGAAGTGAGGTGTCATTGCCAAATATATATACAACCTGCCATGTGTCATCGTACAATTCAAAGGTGGCACTTCGCATGCAGACCGCGGGTGCGGCGTGAACAACAGCGCGGGTGCGCTCGTGCCTCGGCAGCCTCATTAATTTTTCAAGAGCCATGACCGCGGGTGCGGTCATGTTAACACCGCGGGTGCGGTGTGGCCTCGCCCAAATCTCATTTTTCTGGAATTACACCGCGGGTGCGGTGATGTTAATACCGCAGGTGCGGTCTTGTCTCGGCCATGCTTGCTCAAACTCACATTTTTCATGTCATGCATAATCCTCTTCAACTCTCACATCGATGACACGGATAATTCTCGAGCCTTACATATAAAATGTGCCATCTTAGAGAATCTATCCACAACAACAAAAATAGAATCCCTCCCCTTCTTAGTACTAGGCAACCCCAAAATAAAGTCCATAGAAATGTAAATCCAAGTTCTTTTTAAGAATAGCACGCAAAAGTGTTCCCAAAGTTCTATTTGTTGGTCATCCAATGGCCCAACATCTCAAGGCCCATGACACTAAGATTATCCAAAACACTTTTGGAAACCCTAGCCGTCATCGCCGCGGCCGGAGCTCCGTCGCCGGATTCCGGCAACAAAAAAAAAATTTTTTTTTTTAATTTTTTTAAAAACCAGCATTTCGGGCAGCCCCTTGGGCTGCCCCTCGGCTGCCCGAAATTTTCGGGCAGCCCCCTCGGGCAGCCCCTCGGCTGCCCGAAAAAATGTTTTGTTTTTTTTTTTTTTGTTTTGCATCAAAATTTCGGCCTTGATGTTTTTATTGCACAAAAAATCTCAAACGGTTAGAAATCGATCTCAACATAATATTATGCAAATATTACACAAAAAACCCTCATTTTGAATAAGATTCAAAATTAATATCAAAGGGTATCAGAGCTATGGGGCCCTGGGTGCCGGAAAGCTGTGACATCCATTGACATAGTGATGTGAACTACGTGGAACTCCCATGACTTCGGCTCAGATAATTGAGGGAACTCATGGCGACCGTCCATTAAGGTTCAACATCGATGGGTAAGGCTTGACACGTAAAGATGAACGACGTCTATAATGGGTCCTAATCAAACGTGAGACAAAAGTTTACGTTAAGGGTTGCATTGTGATGCAATTGGGAAACTACCTTTTAGGAATTGTGATTGGCTGTATAATCGGGATCATAATTCGCTAATTGGACCTTACGTACCTACTGAGGAAAGGAGTTTCCCGTTTTCACTAGAGGGTAGTGAAAATGTCAAAACAGTGGGAGCGATTATTTATAAAGTAAAAGTCCAAACTTTATATCTTATTAAATATTTTGAAATAGTCATTAACATTTATCTGTTTTACTTTTCAGTACAAATCTGTGACAATGTCATCAATTCGCAACCCGTTTTCGGTTATTCTCGAAAAACACGTTCTAACCGGACCTAACTATATCACTTGGCTAAGAAATTTAAAGATCGTCCTAAACTCGGAGAGAATCGCATACACACTGACTGAGTCGCCCCCTGATGAGGCTCCGACTGACTGCAGTCCCGAGGAACTGCAGACCTACAAGGATTGGTGCGACCATGACTTGAAGGCCAAGTGTTACATGCAAGCTTCGATGAACGATGAGCTGCAAAGGCGATTCGAGGATGCAAAGAATGCTGCTGACATTCATTTGCACCTCAAGGAGCTCTTCGGTGAGCAGACTCGGCCTTTGAGGCATGCCACAGTAAAGGAGCTCATCACTTTACGCATGCGAGATGGGACTTCGGTCCATGAGCATGGCCTAAAGTTGATTGGGCTCGTGGACAAGCTCGTGGGCATGGATTTGATCTTGCCATCAGAGTTGACCACGGATGTGCTACTGTTGTCACTGCCTAGCTCTTTCGATCCTTTTGTCGTGAACTTCAATATGAACAAGCTCGAGCCCAGCCTTGAAGAGTTGGTGAACATGCTTGTGACCTTCGAGTCCACCATCAAGAAGGAGAAGTCGGTTCTTTACGTGGGCTCTTCATCTGGCACGAAGACCGGTCCACATGGGAAGGGAAAGAAGCGTTCTTTCCAGCGCCCCAAGAAGAGCGAGCCCTTGAAGAGGCAGACTCCGAGTCCCGTAGTGGCAGCCGCGCCAGCCAAGGCTGAGAAGACTGTTGACATCTGTCACCACTGCAAGAAGCCTGGACATTGGAGGCGTAACTGCAGGGAATATCTTGCGCAGAAGGGTTCTGGCAAAGGTATGTTCTACATTGAAGTGAATATCTCCATTAACTCTACTTCTTGGGTATTGGATACCGGCTGTGGCTCACATCTCTGTAATGATTTGCAGGTGATGGGAAGAAGTAGGAAGCTCAGGGAAGGTGAGACCTTCTTGAGGTTGGGCAATGGAGCAAGGGTTGTTGCCAAGGCTGTGGGAGATGTTTATTTAGGTTTGAACAATGATTTTAATTTGGTTTTAAGAGATGTTTTATTTGTACCAGACTTGATCAAAAACATTATTTCCATTCCTATGCTTGATATCGATGGATTTTCTTGTTTATTTGGCAAAGGTGTTTGCAATATTTACAAGAATGAATGTTTAGTTGGTACCGGTGAACTTGAAAACAATCTCTACACCTTAAAATTAAAAGATATTCCACTTAACAATGTCCAAACAATAACAACAACAAATAAGCGCAAACAAGATACTCTTAATTCGGCACAATTATGGCATGATCGATTAGGTCATATATCCCTAAGAAGGATGAACAAGTTAGTGGGAGTTGGCATGTTTGATATGTCCGATATTAATGCTCTCACGACTTGTGAATCCTGTCTAAAAGGAAAGATGACCAAAATTCCCTTTAAGGGCCATGCGGAGCGAGCCAAAGGGTTATTGGATTTGATCCGTACCGATGTGTGCGGTCCGCTTAGCATCACCACTAAGCATGGACATTCTTACTTCATCACCTTTACCGATGACCATTCGAGGTATGGGTATGTGTATTTGATGAAATACAAGTCTGAAGCCTTTGAAAGGTTCAAAGAATTCAGAAGTGAAGTAGAGAAACAATTGGGACGAAGCATCAAGACACTTCGATCGGATCGAGGTGGTGAGTACTTGAGTGCCGAGTTCCAAGAGTATCTTAGAGAGAATGGGATTCTCTCGCAGTGGACTCCGCCCGCTACACCGCAGTTGAATGGTGTTTCGGAGCGTCGTAACCGGACATTGATGGATATGGTTCGGTCTATGATGGGGTTCACGGAGTTGCCACCATCCTTTTGGGGATATGCGCTTGAGACAGCGGCACTGTTGTTGAACCATGTCCATACAAAAGCAGTTGATAAGACACCATATGAGATATGGATGGGTAAGCCACCCAAATATTCTTATTTTAGAATATGGGGGTGCCCTGCTTATGTAAAGCAGGCAGTGGGAGATAAATTGGACTGTCGATCCATTTTATGCTACTTTGTGGGATATCTAAGGAATTCAGCTGGATATTATTTCTATCATCCTCAAGAAACAAAGGTGTTTGTTTCTAGGAACGCAACCTTTTTGGAAAGGGAATTTCTATTGGATAGAAAAGGCGAGATGATAGAACTCGAAGAGGTTCGAGAGACACCCACAGTTGTAGAACCCACACCCGAGAAGCCAAGTGAGGTGATACAAGCTCCTAGAAGAACCGAGAGAGTCTCGAGACCACCTGTAAGGTATGGTCTGCTTCTTGAAGAGGGCCATGATGAGCCTAATCTTGGATGTGATCCAAGGACCTTCAAGGAAGCGTTATCTGATGCCGATTCATCCAAATGGCTTGAAGCAATGGAATCTGAGATGAATTCCATGCATTCGAACCAAGTGTGGAATCTCGTGGATCCACCTGAGGGAATTGTTCCCATAGGGTGTAAATGGATTTACAAGAGGAAACTTGGGGCGGATGGGAAGGTATTGACCTTCAAGGCGCGACTGGTTGCAAAAGGGTATACTCAAAGGCAAGGTGTTGACTATGAGGAAACCTTTTCTCCAGTTGCGATGTTCAAGTCCATTAGGATTTTGCTAGCCATAGCTGCATGGTATGACTATGAGATATGGCAGATGGATGTCAAGACTGCCTTCCTTAATGGGGATATTAAGGAAGAGATTTACATGTCTCAACCTGAAGGGTTTACATCTATCGGAAGTGAGCATATGGTATGCAAACTTCAAAGATCTATTTATGGTCTTAAGCAGGCATCTAGGAGCTGGAACCTCAGATTCGATAGTACAATCAAAGAGTTTGGTTTTACTAAGAATCCTTAGGAACCCTGTGTGTATAAGAAGGTCAGTGGGAGTGCTGTGACATTCCTTGTTCTTTATGTTGATGACATTCTACTCATTGGGAATGATGTAGGAATGTTGCAATCAACTAAGATATGGTTAGCAAGTAAGTTCTCAATGCAGGACTTGGGTGAAGCATCTTTTGTATTGGGAATACAGATCTATAGAGATAGATCAAAAAGATTGCTTGGTCTCACCCAGTCCACATACATTGATACCATCGTGAAGCGGTTCTCGATGGACGAGTCCAAGAAAGGACATCTACCAATGTGTCATGGCGTGTCCCTATCCAGGTCTATGTCTCCCAAGACTGATGCAGAGATAGCGGCGATGACACGTATTCCGTATGCTTCGGCTATTGGTAGCATCATGTACGGGATGATATCTACACGTCCTGACGTGGCTTTTGCACTAAGTGTAGTGAGTAGATATCAATCCAACCCTGGTCTTCCACACTGGAAAGCTGTGAAAAACATCCTCAAGTATTTGAGAAGGACCAATAAGTTGTTCTTGGTCTATGGGGGTGGAGAACTGAAATTCGAAGGCTATACCGACTCTAGCTTCCAAAGCGATGTTGATGACTCGAAGTCAATCTCCGGATTCATATTCATGCTCAATCGTGGTGCTGTCTCTTGGAAGAGTTCCAAGCAAGACAGTACTGCGGATTCCACCACTGAGGCAGAATACATTGCTGCATCGGCTGCAGCAAAGGAGGCCGTTTGGATTAGGAATTTCGTCCAAGAGTTGGGCGTCATTCCAAATGGAGTTGCTCCTATCCCGGTGATGTGTGACAACACGGGAGCCATAGCTCAGGCGAAGGAGCCAAGGTCTCATCAGAAGTCCAAACACGTATTGAGAAAGTACCACATCCTCAGAGAGATCGTGGAAAGAGGAGATGTCACGATTGACAAAGTCGGCTCCGCAGATAATGTTGCTGATCCACTAACTAAGCCTTTACCAGGACCATCATTCGAGAAGCATCGCGAATCAATGGGTCTAAAGAATATAGGTAGTTGGCTCTAGTGCAAGTGGGAGATTGTTAGAGTAGGTGCACGTCGAGCCAAGTGTTGGCCGACTGTTCACGATGAAACTCTTTGTATAAACGATCTTTATTTTAATAATATTTGAATTTATTAATTTGGCGCATCTTTATCTTTATACCCATGCTAGCTGCATAGATAAAGCCCTTGAATATACAAATAGTAGAAAGAATATGAGATGCTCATATGATGAGTATCATGAAACTCATATTTGTAATACTGTATATTCTAAACCGTTCCTAGTCGATTCAGCCGCCAATAAGAAGGATAAAGGCCGCTCGAGTTAGAGACTAGTATCTGCGATGTGAGTACCATGTTTCATTGGTAGGGGACATTGTGATGTCCGAACATGCAGATAGGTGCTCCTTGTAGAGTGCACTGAACAACCCTTCATAAAAAGACTTTCCAAGTGGTTCTCACTTATCGAGTGGAATAGTCCTGGTTTATGGTTGTACAGAATTAGTACTTATGACCCGGGACAACATTGAGACTCTATGTGCTAGCGTTTCACTTTGACTTGTTTACCGACTCTTATGGGGTCATTAGGTGGCAAGGTTGGGTGTTACGGCGAAACATATAGGAGTCGATGCATTGTAGTCGGGGATTCACCGCTTACCTACGGGTATGGATATCCTATGTGTTTTTCATGTATGTGTGGGTTGAAATCTCTGATCAGAGTATGGTGGTAATTATGAAAGGGGTTTCATAGATTACACCATCGATGCAACCACGACATGACACATAGTATCTATTCATTGACAACTCTCGATAAACCAATAGTTGTCGAATCGGTCGGGATATATGAGTTCAAGGGACCGTACTGTACGCTAACCATAATTGAATGGTTCTTGCAGGCACTATCATGTGATACCTAGGGAATCACGTAAGCGATGCTGCTAGGCGTTTAACGTGATTGGTTGGGTACTATCAGACTTGAGTTCTGACGTTCTTACTATCAAGGAGTTGATAAGTAAGAATGGAGCAATTGGGGTATGCTCGAATAAGGACATGTTTAGTCCGAATCACATAGAGATGTGAACCCACGGCTAGTTGTATCAATGAACCATTGAGGGCCACACAAGTACTGGCTTTGTAAATCCCGATGAGAAATAAAATAGTTCAATGTGTTGAACGGCTTATAAATGTGTTTATAAGCGTTAAGAAAAATAGAGGGCCACACATAGTAGGTTCGGCGCATATGCGCGAGTAATGCCGCGCATATGCGCGAGACGTGTAATGCAAAGGATTAGCCATGTGTTCGAAACATGCAAAGTATATATACAATTTGCCTCGATTATTTCTTCATTTCAGCAGAAAGGCTCGAGAATTCATAGGAGAGAAGCTTCATTTCTTAGACTTTATAATTGTGATTTTGCAAGATTTAGCAATCCAAATTCAAATCCGACTTCGGTTTTGAACTCCTCTCCGTATTAGCTACGAGGTGATGTATTTTTCTTTCAGTTTCAACATGATTTGAGATATGGTGATTGGGGAAATTGTGAATTACACTAGATTATGTATTCTTGTGATGATTATGAATATATATTCGTAACCGGATCGAAGAACGGATGTCATATGCAATTGTTACGATTTTTATAGCATGTTTAGAACTAAATATGCAGATTTTGGGTACTATGACATGTTTAGGATGATGATTTTGAGTTGATGAGTTTAGATTGATAATGTGTTGATATCTGTTGAGAATTTGATTGACCGGTATCGAGAATTACGTCGTTATGCCGTCGAAATGAATTGAGATCACGTAGTGACTTGGATATATGTAGATTTAGATTAGAAATTGATAGAGTGCGTATCCACATTTCCATTTCAGATTTGTATTGGCGACCGTGACAGCGATTCTACGACGAAAGGTATAGTACATGTGTTGTTTGAGGAATCACGACTCAAATGAGATCACATTTGAGTTTCCCAACCAAAATCACATACTTATTTTATTGTTTATCTCTTGATATGATTATGAATTGTATATAGAGTTGTTTATAGAACTTGTCTGCAAATCTTACTATGCGGTGTTTACAGATCATGGGACATTGCATTAGAATGATTATGCTTGTTTACAGATTTTGTATTCATGCATTAAGATAGGGCAGTCTGGAGATCAGGCAGACTACTAGATGTTCGGCTATATCTCAGCTTTGGGGAAGATCACCGCCCCTTTGTAGACGTGGATACAGATCAGGCCGAAGTCTAGGAATAAGACGTACAGCACCTCGATTGGTAGGGTAGGTGACAGTCAGTGACGTCTTATTCACAACGGGATCCCTAGAGTTCTAGTCGAGTCGCATCTAGACATGATTAGATTCGCATTGCATGATTATATATGAATGACATTCATATCAGCATGTTTCATGTTTTAGATTGTTTTTATTTCATGTATACATGTTTATACTGGGATTTGTTCTCACCGGTTTTCCGGCTGTTGTTATGTCTGTATGTGTGCATAACAACAGGTGGGGCAGGATCTGGGTCGAGACAGAGATGATCGTGTTAGCGTGGAGATCTCGGGCGTAGCAGATGGACCAGTAGTTGTCTTTTATTATGTATTGTCTTTTATTACTGGTTAGGGGGAACATACAGAGTAATACATGTATTTGATGTTTGTATGTTGTATTTAAATAAAGAACTCATGCTGGTTTGTTTACATTAGATTTAATGTAAAAAGCGAAAAATTGACCCACGTTTTTATATTAATGATCCATTTAATCCCAAGAAAAAGAATAAGAGCCCGGGTCCCCACAACAGGTGAAACAAGTGGGATTCCAGAACCGTCCTAGAAATGACCCTTATTCAAATACATACAATCCGGGATGGAGGAATCACCCAAACTTTTCGTGGGGAGGCCAAAACAGCCAAAATCGCCAACAAAGAGGTCCACCATATGGGATGCACCAAGGATTCAAACCAGAGCCGCCTCGGGCGGAAAAGTCCAATTTAGAGCAAATGATGACTAAATTTATTTCTGCAACAGAGACGAGATTTCAGAATCAAGATGCATCCATAAAGGGGTTAGAGAATCAGATTGGACAATTGGCAAAGTTGATTTCTAATAGGGAGCAAGGAGCTTTGCCAAGCAACACGGAAACTAACCCGAGAGAGCATGTGAAGGCTGTGGAATTGCGGAGTGGAAAAGCACTCGAGTCTCATGAGAAAAAGACCAAGCATGGCGAGGATGAGGTAGAGACTCGAGGAGGTAAGTCTTCTAACTCTACATTTATACCTATTGCACAAAATAAAATTGTTATCCCTCCACCTTTTCCTGCAGCGATGAAGAAAGCTAAATTAGATGCACAATTTGGTAAATTTCTTGAGGTATTTAAAAAATTGCATATTAACATTCCTTTTGCTGATGCCTTATTGAATATGCCAAGTTATGCAAAATTCTTGAAAGATATCTTGGCAAATAAGCGGAAGCTAGAAGATCATATGACGGTGAATTTGACTGAAAATTGCTCCGCTTTAGTTCAAAACAAGATGCCTCCAAAGCAAAAAGATCCAGGGAGTTTCTCTATACCTTGCATTATTGGTGATATTAATTTTCATAAAGCTCTATGTGATCTTGGTGCGAGTATTAATCTGATGCCTTTTTCTGTGTTTAAGAGACTGGGATTAGGTGAACCCAAGCCAACTAGGATGTCGTTGCAGCTGGCTGACAGATCTGTCAAGTATCCACGTGGGATTATCGAAGATGTTTTGGTGAAAGTGGATAAGTTCATTTTCCCTGCAGATTTCGTGATACTAGACATGGAGGAAGATTTAGAGATGCCTTTAATCCTAGGGAGACCATTTCTGGCTACAGGGAAAGCTCTAATTGATGTGGAAGAGGGGAAGTTGAGACTGAGAGTTGGAGAAGAAGAAATTATTTTTGATGTTTTCAATACTCTCAAGCACACAATGCACAATGATAGTTGCTTTCGTATTGATGTCTTAGATTCTATTGTTTGTGATTTTGTGCAGGATGGATTGAAAGAACCATTGGAGGCCACTCTCACTACTGAAAAGCAGGAGGACGAGCTAGACGAGGAAAAGATGGAGATGGTAGCTCATTTGAATGTCATTCCACCTTGGAGAAAGCAAGTGAGGCTTAGATTAGAGGAATTGGGAGACCGAAAAAATTTTATGCCTCAGAAGTCAAGCCTAGAGGAGCCACCTACTTTGGATCTCAAACCACTACCTCCACATCTCAAGTACGTATACTTAGGAGAAGATAATAAATTGCCTGTTATTATTTCCTCTTCTTTGACAGATGATATGGAGAGTAAGCTCATGGGAGTCCTTAAGGAGCATAAAGGAGCATTCGCTTGGAAGGTTTCGGACATAAAAGGGATAAGTCCTTCGATCTGCATGCATAAAATTCTGATGGAAGATAAGTACTCACCTCTAGCACAACCACAAAGGAGACTCAATCCAAAGATGCAAGAGGTAGTAAAGGCTGAAACAATTAAACTTCTGGATGCAGGTATTATCTATCCTATCTCTGATAGTGCGTGGGTAAGTCCTGTACAATGTGTGCCTAAAAAGGGTGGGATTACTGTTATTACTAATGAAAAAAATGAGTTGATTCCCACTAGAACTGTTACGGGTTGGCGTGTGTGCATAGATTATAGGAAACTGAATGATGCAACCCGTAAAGATCACTTTCCCTTGCCATTTATCGATCAAATGATTGAACGATTAGCAGGTCATGAATTCTATTGCTTTTTAGATGGATATTCGGGATACAATCAAATCACAATTGCACCAGAGGACCAAGAGAAAACTACTTTCACTTGTCCTTATGGTACTTTTGCGTTTAGGCGTATGCCCTTCGGTTTATGCAATGCACCTGCCACATTTCAAAGATGCATGACCGCTATCTTTCATGACATGACTGAGAATTTTCTTGAAATTTTTATGGATGACTTCTCTATTTTTGGCTCCTCATTTAATGAATGTCTAGAAAATTTGAACTTGGTGTTAGTTAGATGTGAGGAGAGCAATTTGGTGTTGAATTGGGAGAAGTGTCACTTTATGGTTCAAGAGGGGATTGTGTTAGGACACAAGGTATCGGAGAATGGAATTGAGGTCGACAAAGCCAAGGTGGAGATAATCAAAAACTTACCCCCACCTTCATCAATAAAAGGAGTTAGAAGCTTCCTTGGGCATGCTGGTTTTTATAGGCGCTTCATCAAAGATTTTTCAAAAATTGCTAAACCTTTATCCTCTTTGTTGATGAAAGATGCTGAATTTAATTTTGATTCTACTTGTCTGCAGGCATTCGAGATACTCAAGGAGAGCTTGGTGACAGCACCTGTTCTGACTGTCCCTGATTGGGAGTTACCGTTTGAGGTGATGTGCGATGCGAGTGATACAGCTGTGGGTGCGGTGCTGGGTCAAAGGAAGAACAAGGTATTTCATACCATCTACTATGCAAGTAAGACTTTAAATGATGCTCAATTGAATTACGCTACTACTGAAAAGGAATTGCTTGCTATAGTATTTGCTTTCGGCAAATTTCATTCATACCTTGTTCTGTCTAAAGTAACTGTGTATACCGATCATTCTGCCCTGAAATACTTGCTTGCTAAGAAGGATGCGAAACCTAGGTTAATTAAGTGGATTTTATTACTGCAAGAATTTGATCTCGAGATTCGAGATAAAAAGGGTGTGGAAAATATAGTTGCTGACCACCTATCTAGGCTTGAGCATGTTAGAATTAAGGGCAATGACGATGATATAGATGACTGGTTTCCTGAAGAACAATTGCTTGAGGTCAATGCGTGCCCTTGGTATGCCGATTTTGCAAATTTTCTTGTCACCGGCACACTTCCACCTAATTTATTATTTCACCAAAGAAAGAAATTCTTTTCAGACGTGAAATATTATTTTTGGGAGGAACCGTTTTTGTTTAAGATCTGTGCAGATTCCATGATAAGAAGATGTGTGGCGGAGGAGGAAACCAATCAAATTCTGAACCATTGTCATGACCGTGAGGTAGGTGGTCACTTTGGACCCATACGGACGGCGTCTAAGGTACTTGAATGTGGCTTCTATTGGCCAACTCTTTTTAAAGATGCTCGTTTGTATGTTCTCAATTGTGATAGATGCCAACGCACAGGTAATATTTCCAACCGTCATGAGATGCCTTTAAATAACATTATTGAGTGTGAAATATTTGATGTGTGGGGGATTGATTTTATGGGTCCTTTTCCTGCGTCTTTTGCGAAGAAATTTATTTTAGTGGCAGTGGAGTATGTTTCGAAATGGGTGGAGGCGGAGGCTTGTGCCACTAATGATGCACAAGTGGTGTTAAAATTTTTGAATAAACACATTTTTAATCGATTTGGTGCACCACGTGCAATCATAAGTGATGGTGGCACCCATTTTTGCAACAAAATTTTTGATAAACTGCTGGGCAAATATGGTGTCACCCACAAGGTTTCCACTCCATACCATCCCCAAACTAGTGGACAAGTTGAAGTGTCCAATCGAGAGATTAAGAGGATTCTAGAGAAGACGGTCAATGTGAATAGGAAGGACTGGTCCGTTCGGTTAGATGATGCTTTGTGGGCTTATCGTACTGCTTTTAAAACACCTATAGGCACTACACCATATAGGTTGCTTTTTGGTAAAGCATGTCATCTACCAGTAGAATTAGAGCATAGAGCATATTGGGCGACCAAAGCACTAAACTTTGATTTTGCTTTTGCAGGTGAGAAACGATTGCTGCAGTTGAATCAGTTGGATGAGTTTCGAGGAAAAGCTTATGATCTGGCACTATCTTACAAGGAACGCACCAAACGAGCCCATGATAAACACATCGTACGAAGGTAATTTCAAGTGGGTGAGGCGGTGTTGTTATACAATTCTCGCTTACGCCTCTTTCCGGGCAAGCTAAAGTCAAAGTGGTCAGGACCTTTCACTATAGCCCAGGTGTTCCCATCAGGTGCAGTGGTATTGCATGATAGCAAGGAGGGGACGTTCACTGTGAACGCTCAAAGACTGAAGCATTATATCGGTGGCACATTTGAGCCACAAATTGGAGTCACTCGGCTCCATGACAGTCATTAAGGACATGGGTGACAAGTCGAGCTCTAGACTGTAAATTGAGAACTACTTCTTCTCCTTTTTATTCATTTTCCTTTATTCTTTAATCGTATCATTTGCATTTAGGTAGTTGCATGGCATGGCATTCATTGTTTTTATTTATTTTTTTTCGAGAGTATCTCGCTAGGGCGGTCAAAACCGACCGCCCCAGCGAGCCGTCGTTTTCTAAAAAAATTTTTTTCACCGAAAATTCCTCGCTAGGGCGGTTACTTTTGACCGCCCCAGCGAGACGTCGTTTTTTTTTTTTTTAAAAAAAAAAATTTCACCGAATATACCTCGCTAGGGCGGTTACTTTTGACAGCCCCAGCGAGACGTCGTTTTTTTTTAAAAAAAATTTTCACCGAATTTACCTCGCTAGGGCGGTCACTTTTGACCGCCCCTGCGAGCACTCATAGATTTTAAATTTGTCTTGGCGAGAACCCCTCGCTAGGGCGGTCAAAACTGACCGCCCCAGCGAGCACGCGTATAAAAAAATAATTGGTCACCGCAAACCACTCGCTAGGGCGGACACTTTTGACCGCCCTAGCGAGTCGCGCAGACTATAAAAAAATTTTCTCCCCTTTCTTCCCCACTTCGAACCCTACCCCTTTCCTCTCCAATAATCGGCGCCTCCTCCATCTTTTACGCTCAAATCTTCTTATTTTGTGATAATTTCAGGAAAAGACTCGATCTTGGACGCTACCCTCCACCGGGACGCGTTTACACTACAATTTCTTCTACTCCGGTCATCTTCCAAGGATTCCGGCGAGCTTCTCCGGCGAACTTCGAAAATTTTCCGGCGACTTCAGACTCTTTGCACTCCCATCTCGACATGGCACCTAAACAGTCTAAGGTAACTCACGGTGCCTCTAGTTCTCGTTCAACTCCGTCTAATTTTGTTAATGAGAAAGCTCGGGAGCGGTTTGAGCATGATAAACTCCATAGAAAACCAATCCCTGAGCGGGGGTTTACTACATCTGTTATTCGTTATTTTCCGGAGGTCTTAGTAGAGGGACGAGGGTGGAGTAATTTTTTAGCACAACCGAATGCCGCGGTGGTTCCGGTTGTGCGTGAGTTCTATGCCAATGCTCCGGAGGGGAGTGAGCATAAGGCATCTGTGCGGGGGCGTCTAGTCCCGTATGATTCGAGAACTATCAATGACTTGCTGGGTGTACCGTCGGTGGATGACTCTGAGTTTCAGGCGTGGGTGCTCAACCCGGACTATGATTTGATTATTCGCACGCTCTGCTATACGGGCACCACGTGGAAACATCCGGGGACGTATACGGTTTTTCTTGAAAAATTTTTGAGAGTGGACGCGGCAATGTGGTATGCGTTTCTATCTAAGAGATTGATGCCGGTCGGGCATACGAGTGATGTCCAGCGTGAGCGGGCTGTTGTTCTGTATGCCATCCAGACTGGGATGGCGATTGATGTGGGCAGACTCATCTTTGGACAGCTCAACATGTGCATAAACAGCAGCAATTTGGCGTTTTATTTTCCGACGATCGTGTCTGAGCTATGTGCCCGAGCGGGGGTGATATTTGCCGATGATGATGAGTGGCTACCACCGATGAGAGCTATTGATGACGCTCTTTATCGATCCAAGAGGGAGAAGAGACAGGCAGAGCTGCCCGAGGATGTATTTTTCGAGTATGAGGGAGTAGCACAGCCACCTCCGCAGCCACACCGCCATGCGATGCGAGATCGCATCAACGAATTGGGCGCTTGGGCCACTTATCAGACTGAGTATAAGACAGTCAATCAAGCTCATATTCAGAACGTCGAGTACTTGGTACAGGGGATCTCCACGCATTTGGGCATCGACACATCCGGCCGGCCACCTGTACCCGCATACCCGCCACCCTTCCAGTTTCAGTATCATTATCCTATACCCCCAGCTGCTGACGAGGGAGTTGCACCGCCTGAGCATGACGAGGAGGAGGATTTCTGATCAGGGGAGTTTACTGTTTCCCCTTTCTTTTTATTCATTTTGTCGTTGCATTTGCATTCATGAGTTTTTTTTAGTTTTTAGTGTTTGTTTCGTTTTGTGCATTGGGGACATTGCACAACTCTAGTATGAGGGGGTGGGTAGATTGTTTTGGTTGTTTAGTTAATTGGTTATTGTTTTGATTGTTTAGTTAATTGGTTTAGTTTTGTTGATTTCCTTTGTTGGGTGTCGTTTATGGTGAGAAGACATCGTTTATGAGCCAATGATGATTTGAATTGATAGTTTACAAAAGAGTTGATTGGGTCATGTCGTGAATGATACTCTTGATTGTTAAAGCATGAATTTTGGTACAAAATTTGAACCTTTTGAGCACACATGTGTGGGGACTAGAACTTTGTAGGAATAATGGTGAAATTTGAAAATTTTGTGTGGTTAACTTGAACGGCACCATTTATGAGTTGATTTGGCATGTAAACCCGTGAAAACAAGTCGCTAATTGGGACCTTGAATGAGAAAATTTGATTTGCCTTGAACTTTACATTTACCTCTTTTCCATTGCACTGAATTACAATGTCATACTCCTAACCAGCCGTGATCCAAAGTATTATATTCTTAGCCTAGGGAGTACATGTGTGAAAATTGTTCAAATATAAAAAAAAAACAAACAGAAAAAGAAAAAAGAAGGAGATGTAAGGTGAGGGGGAGCCGAAATAAAAGGAATGAAATTCTATTCCTAGGCTAAAAGTTGGAGATGTAAGGAGACGAGGAAAGTCAGACGAAAAGTCTTGACGATTGCACAATGAAAATGATCGGTGTACTCCCAACTTTTAGCCACTTGAGCTCATTTTCCTTCTTTTCGACACCCTTATCTGTACTTAAAAGCTGAATAAAGTTCAATTTGTGGCTAGTGATGAATGGACACGGGGATGCATGCTAGTGAGACTTGTATTGAAGTGTTAATTGAGTGACTCGCATGATTTGATAATTGATCTATTTGAAGTACGAATGACTAGACCCATCATAACACACACACACGTTCAAATTAGTGTCGAAATTTATGTGTAGATGAGAATGAGTATTCGGTTGCGATTTGACTTGATTGGTTATGGGAAAGTAAACTGAGACATGAACATAAACGTTGTTAACTGACCATTGACACTTACTCGTGTTAGTTTTTTCTTGGTTGAGTTTTCTTTTTGTGATTGTTGAGTTTGTTAGAATCTCGTGCTTTAACCTATTTACTCGAGGGCGAGCAAAAGGTTAGTATGAGGGGGTTGATAGGACTCGTTTTTACATGTTTTTAGTGTTGTTTTCGAGTCGCATTCATGCATCATATTAGTTTGTTTTAGTTTAATTTAGCATTTTTCTATCATTATTTAGCATATGGCTGATCTCGTGTGTTTTGTGGTTGTTTTGTAGGAATTGGACCGAAAAGTGGGATTTTATTGGGCAAAGCAGCTGTGGGGACCCGGACGCTAATCAAGTTCTTAATCATAATTGGGACTAATTAATCAATTAAAAACAGGGTCTAAAATTTTTTTTTTAAAATTGCGGAACGTAGTGACATACAACATATATACATATCAGTATATAAAATACAATCCTGTATTTCAACATTTATTCAAACTAGGGTTTAAAACTAAAGTCAAGTGTTTAACCCTACATCTAGTCCAAGTCTGGTGCCACCACTCTAATCACGATCTAGCTCTTCATCTCTTCGACCCTGGACCTGTCCCACCTGTTGTCAAGTACACATACAGACAAGACAACAGCCGGATATACCGGTGAGAATAAATCCCAGTATAAATCAATGAAACATGCAATCATATAAACAAATATAAAGCATGAAATCAGGTAACATGATTATGTATCAAAATCTGAAACATAAACAATATCAAATCAAACTGTCGACACATAATTCAGACTAGACTCAATCCTAGTCTAGGGATCCCGGTTTCCAGATGTGGTATTCCTATATCGAATTCCGTAAAGGATGGAACCATAATCTCTATTACTCGATATAACCAGTGCCCTGGTATTCCTATATCGAATTCCGTAATAGAAGAATTCCAATACCCTTTACTCGATATAACCAAATATGGTGTTCCTATATCGAATTCCGTAATAGATTCCATTACTCGATATAACCAAACATCCAGTGTCCTGACCTAACCGTCAAGGACTTTAGCTCTATCGCTAGCATCCTATCTTGTGACATCGTGCAATGTGCCGTGGCGATACCACCACTATCCGGCACTTCTGTCACAAGATAACTTGTCTAATACCTGTCATCTAAATTCAAGAGAACAAGTACATTAATCAATGTAATGCAAATATCCATGCAATAAAATAAAGTATGTGATTTAGGGAAACCCAAGTCTAAACCGACTCAAGTCCATCTCCCAATACCACATCGACTTATACCTTTCGTTGCAGTCTCGGTTTCCTGCTCAGTCGAAGTCTTGAATTCACAGTCTGTCTGGTAATGACAATATCAATAATCTTATGTCAATACACCACTCGAATTACTAACAATCTGATAAATCTTGATTTAATTCAAAATCAACGGCATAACGGTACAATCTTCATATTCCCGTCAATACCATATCACCAGATAACAGTTACAATCCATAACTCATATCCAGTATAATCCATAATCAATCCATAATCCAAATCTGTCCGGTATCAACTGATTATAATCAGAAAATCATAACAATTCCATAATCAGTCTGTTTCTCAGTCTGACTTCGATTCTACGATGTCTAATATGTCAAGAACATCATATATAAATTCCATTCAATTCTGACAATAGCATAATTTCAAAGCATGTCAAAACGTAGCAAAACTTACGTCAAAGTGTAGCCTACGTCGCTAGGAACTCGGTACCGAAGTCGGATTCAAAATCAGACGGACGGATTTCTCAGAAAAGGCGTAAGGATTTTCAACAACTTTCCTCGACCCTCTTCTCTCGATTCTGATTTCTGAGGAAATGTCTTGCATGTATATATATATATATATATATATATATATATATATATATATATACATCTCGTGCATGCCTCAAGCCAAGTGGCTTAATTCTCATATTCCACGTCTCGCGCTCGGGCGGTGGCAATCTACCGCTCGGGCGCGAGCTCGGCGCTCGGGCGGTTAAAATCTACCGCCCGGGCGCGAAGGATTCTGTCCGCATACATCTGCGTTGGCGCTCGGGCGGTCATAAACTACCGCCCGGGCGCCACCTCCTCTGCCCGGAGCATACTCTTGTTACACAATGGCGCTCGGGCGGTCATTTTCTACCGCTCGGGCGCCAACAGTTCTGTCCGAAACTTACCCAAGTCATGTGTACTCTTATTTCGTGTCCCGATTAATCCTTTCGTAATCATATCAAATTATAAATCCATAATTACAGATTACTCGGATTAAATTTCCGGGCATTACAATCCTCCCCCCCTAAGATACGATTTCGTCCTCGAAATCACAAGCAATCAATCATATCAAACGGGAGTATATACAAAACTGTATAAGGAATTTACATCAAGTAAACAATGCTGGGAATTCCTGTCTCATATCTGATTCCGTTTCCCAAGTGGCTTCTTCAACGCCATGACGAGTCCATTGAACTTTCACCAACGGAATCATTTTCGTTCTGAGCTGTTTTTCTTTACGATCAATAATCCTGATCGGTTTCTCGACATAACTCAATGTCTCATCCAGCTCGGTCTCATCTGGATGAATCACGTGTGAATCATCAGGGAGATATTTCCGCAGCATTGATACATGAAAGACATTATGTATTCTAGATAATGAAGGCGGTAATGCAAGTCGATAGGCACGATCTCCTATCTTTTCAAGAATCTCATATGGACCTACATATCTTGGAGACAATTTCCCTTTCTTGCCAAATCTGACAACACCTTTGAAAGGAGAAATCTTCAGAAACACTCGGTCTCCTACCTCAAATACCAACGGTCGTCGTCTGAGGTTGGCATATTTGGCTTGTCGGTCTTGGGCTGCCTTCATTTTGCTCTGCATCAATTTCACTTTCTCAGTCATATCTCTGATCATGTCAGGTCCAGTCTCAGGAACTTCAGAGATATCATCCCAATACAATGGGGATCGACACTTCTTTCCGTACAACGCTTCGAATGGAGCCATCTCAATACTAGTCTGATAGCTATTGTTGTACGAAAACTCACAAAGAGGCAATGCCTCTTGCCAATTAGTACTAAAATCAAGTACCACAGCTCTCAGCATATCTTACAGGGTCTGGATAGTCCGCTCTGACTGTCCATCGGTCTGTGGATGATATGCGGTACTCAGATGTAACTTCGTACCTAGAGCTTGCTGCAAAATCTGCCAAAAGTGCGAAGTAAACCGAGGATCACGATCTGAAACAATCGACTTCGGCACTCCGTGCAATCTAATCACTTCTCGGACATAAACATCAGCCATCTGATCATATCGGTAGGTCATCTTGTATGGAATAAAACATGTGGATTTGGTCAGTCGATCAATCACGACCCAAATCGCATCACAACCTCGGGAGGATCTCGGTAACTGTGTCACAAAATCCATGGAAATGTGATCCCATTTCCATTCAGGAATGGACAAAATCTGTAACAATCCTCCTGGTTTCTTCCTCTCAGCTTTCACCTGTTGGCAATTCAGACACTTGGCTACAAATTCAGTCACATCCGATTTCATTTGTGTCCACCAATACTGTGTCTTTAAATCATTGTACATTTTCCTGCCACCAGGATGAATGCTAAAACGACTGTTGTGCGCTTCTGTCAATATTCTCTGTCTCAAATCTGAAACATTTGGCACAACAATCCGATTATTCACATACAAAACACCATTTCGAACCTGATATTCCGATCGATGTCCAGATCTAACCATCGCAATCGAATTCTGTACGTTCTGATCAATTTTCTGCGCCTCTTTGATTCTCAATATCAATTCTGGTTCAGCTCGAATTGCATATAATCTTAGAGGCTGACAATCCGTCTCAAAAGCTAATCCAGACAAACAGCAGTCTTCTATCAGATTTGAAACACCTATAGTCGATAAGGATAGTGCACATACCTTTCGACTCAGCGCATCAGCTGCTGCATTGGACTTCCCTGGATAATATTTAATTTCACAATCGAAGTCTTTCAAAAAATCCAGCCATCTTCTCTGTCTCATATTCAATTCAGATTGTGAAAACAGATATTTCAAGCTTTTATGATCAGAATATATTTCGAATTTCTTACCGTACAGGTAATGTCGCCATATCTTCAATGCAAAGACTATGGCTGCCAATTCAAGATCATGAATTGGGTAACGAGTTTCATGGGGTTTCAACTGTCTCGAGGCATAAGCAATCACATGCCCTCGCTGCATCAAAGCACAACCCAATCCTCGGTGAGATGCATCACAATAAACAACAAATCCACCAGTGCCTGAAGGAATCGTCAACACAGGCGCACTGGTCAGTCTCTTTTTCAACTCAAGAAAACTGGATTCACAGTCTTCTGTCCACACGAATGGAACATTTTTCTGAGTTAATTGTGTAATCGGTTTGGCAATACTCGAAAAATCTTTAATGAATCGTCGATAATATCCTGCCAAACCCATAAAACTGCGAATCTCGGGTACAGATGTAGGTCTCGGCCAAGAAATGACTGCCTCAACCTTACTGGAATCAACTGATATACCGTCTCCCGATATAATGTGACCCAAAAATACAACCTGTTTCAGCCAAAACTCGCATTTCGACAATTTAGCATACAGCTTCTCAGCCCTCAAAATTCTCAACACAGTACTCAGATGATTAGCATGTTCAATCATATTCTTCGAATAAATCAATATATCATCAATGAATATGATCACAAAATCATCTAAGTATTTCTGAAAAATGCGGTTCATCAATTTCATAAATACCGCTGGTGCATTCGTCAAACCAAATGGCATGACAATAAATTCATAGTGTCCATACCTGGTTCTGAATGCTGTCTTTGAAATATCAGAGTCCCTGACTCTCAATTATGGTATCCAGATCCCAAGTCGATCTTGGAATACACAGATGAACCCTGCAACTGATCAAACAGATCATCAATACGAGGCAATGGATATTTATTCTTTACCGTTGCCTTGTTCAGTTGCCGGTAGTCGATACAAAGTCTCATCGACCCATCTTTCTTTCTCACGAACAGTACTGGAGCACCCCAAGGAGATACACTCGGTCTGATATATCCCTTGGCTAGTAATGTAGTATCCCGATGCTTAATTTGAGTTAATTATTGGATTAATTATATTTCGGTGGGATCGGAAGGACCGAACCGGGTTCGGATCGTCCGAATAGGGTTCGGATCATCCGAAGACAGGTGGCTGGACACGTGGAAGACATGCAGAGTTCGGATCGTCCGATCAGGGTTCGGATCGTCCGAAGACAGGTGTCTGGACACGTGGAAGACATGCAGGGTTCGGATCGTCCGATAAGGGTTCGGAAGGTCCGAAGGGTACAGGGTTCGGATCGTCCGAAGTGGATCGGATCGTCCGAAGAGGATCGGATCGTCCGATCATTGTCTATAAATAGAGGCGCGAGGCTTCACTTTTTACTCGCCAATTCCGAGTGTTCCAGAGCGTTTTAGTCGTTTCTGATGGGTTTCTAGCCTTTTCCCGAGGTTTAGGCACTAGCGGGGAGCTACTGGTTTTGTAGCGGAGCTGTGCTCTAGTTGGGAGCTAGCGGCATCAGTGGGCTGACTACGAACGCAGGCTTGATTCTAGGGCTGATTTCTAGGATCTACTGGTTTGAGGTACGAAAGTACTATCCGAGATAGCAGGATTGAGTATGCTTTACTATGTGTTGCATGTTTATATGTTGCATTATTATCTGTCATATGATGCATGGTTTATTATGCGGCATTTGCATAATCATGTTGAGCCTGATTATCTTTGAGATAGCCTGTTGAGAGGGTGCTCAGCCCTCGTTTGTTGTGGATGGTTGGACCCCGTTGGCCGACGGTGGTCAGGTCACCGGTATATCCACAGGTTTATTTTGGTATGGGAGCCACCTCCTGGTGCGACGGCGCAGAGTGCTACATACCTTGACGTCATTTACCTGAGCAGTATTTCGATATACCCAGATCCTGGTATCCAGTACATTTTGCATACATGCATGTCATAGTCTTGTATACTCATGCTTTCGGTGCTGAGCGTTTTATGCTCACGTTCACGGTTTATCTCTGTTTTGGACACCCTATTCGATGGGGCAGGTCTCAAGTTGGACGGTCCAGGAGGGAGTGGACAGGGAGCTGGCAGAGGTTGACTTGTAGTTATTGGTATTTGTTCTTGGAATTTAGTTCGATCTGGTTGTTTAAGTATTTTGTACTTACAGATTCGATTGGGTTGTATTACTGTTTTTCCGCTGTTTTACCTGATTCAGTTTTAATGTTAATTTTGCATGCTTAAGTTCTGATTAGTAGGTGATTCTGGAACGGGTCACTACATTTATGGTATCAGAGCATGCATTAAGATTTTGGGATTTAGAACTGTTCTTTTGGGTTTAATCTCTGATAACTTTTGTAGCTAAAAGATGTCTGGTTTTGACGACGATGCTAGTAGTCATGGCAGCGTTGGACGCTGGGGAGACCACGACGATCGGGAGCGTCGTCGAGAGCATCGAGAACGTCGTCAACACCGTCATGATGAGCCTCGGAGTTTTAGTATGCATCGGTTCTTGCAGATGGGGCCGAAACCTCTTTCGGGTGGTGAGACTACGGATGTTGCGGAGAACTGGCTTGAGAGGATGGAGAGCTGCTTCAAGACTTTTCAGTGCTCGGCGGAGCAGCAGATTGATACCCTTGATTTCTTGCTGGAGGGTGGTGCGCGCAAGTGGTGGAGGTCTACCTCTGCACCGATAGTTCAGCGACAGGGTCGAGTTCTTTGGGCCGATTTCCGAGCCGCTTTCATGTTGCTTTACTTTCCGCCAGCTCTTCTGCAGACCAAGGCGATTGAGTTGATCAATCTGAAGCAGGGAAGTTTGTCTGTTGATGAGTATCAGCAGAAGTTCTTTGAGTTGCTTCCGTATGTTCCGCATGTCAGTGACAATGCTAGTGCCAAGTATAACCATTTTCTTCAGGGCCTCAATCAGGAGATTTATGATCGGGTTGTTGTCTGCGATGATCCGACATCGTATGAGGGCCTTGTGAATCGTTGTCGCCAGGCTGAGGGCAGTTTGCTGAGAGGTCGAGCCATGCAGTCTGCTCGTCCTACTAGTTCTTTGGGTCCCCGCGCCCAAGCATTTAAGAAAGCTGGATCTACTTCTTCTTCCTCTGGATCTGGAGGAGTTCACCATTTTGGGAAGAAGAAGGGCCCGTGTCAGCATTGCGGGAAGGATCATCCGACGGAACGTTGTCGCAAGGTTGCGGGTGCTTGTTACAAGTGCGGTGAGTTGGGTCACATGAAGAGAGATTGTCCACAGACGGGCGGAGGATCAGGATCTGGTTCTCAGGCTTCAGTTCATCAGAGGCCACAGCAGGGACAGTCTACTCAGGGTTCTAACCTCCGACCGCGTACTCAAGGGCAGGTCTTTGCTCTTAACCAGGATCAGGCGGCTGAGGAGAACGAGAGAGTTATCGCAGGTGTGTTTTTATTATGTGGATTACCTGCTTACGTTCTCATTGATACTGGTGCATCGCATTCATTCATATCTGCGAGATTTGCTAAGCGTCATAAGTTACCTTTCACTTCTTTGGACGTTGTGGTATCTGTTTCCATGCCGATGGGTCATTCGGTGCTAGATAAACGTCTAGTTTTGGGTTATCCTCTAGAGTTTGAGGGTAATGTTTTAACTGCTAATTTGATGATTCTTGCGATGGAGGATTTTGATTGCATTCTGGGAATAGATGTGCTGACTGTGTTTAGAGCTACTGTGGACTGTTATCAGAGGTTTGTGCAGTTTCGTCCAGTTGAGGGCGACAGTTGGTTTTTCTATGGAGAGGGAGCGCGACCCCCGATGCCCGTGGTATCTGCTCTGAAAGCCTGTCGTGCTTTAGAGTCGGGCGGGGAAGGCTACCTTATCTATGCTATTGATTCGTCCGCAGTTAGTGTCGGTATCAGTGACATTCCAGTGGTTTGCGTTTTTCCGGATGTTTTTCCCGAGGAGATTCCTGGTTTTCCTCCCGTTCGGGAAGTGGATTTCGGCATTGATTTAGTGCCAGGCACGGCACCAATCTCTAGAGCTCCTTATCGTTTAGCTCCATCGGAGATGCAAGAATTGAAACAGCAGTTGCAGGATCTTCTTGACAAGGGGTATATTCGACCCAGTGTGTCCCCGTGGGGAGCACCAGTTCTTTTTGTCAAAAAGAAGGATGGTTCTATGCGGCTCTGCATAGATTATCGGCAGTTGAATCGTGCGACGATAAAGAATAAGTATCCGTTGCCACGGATTGATGATTTATTTGATCACTGCAAGGTACCTCTGTGTATTCCAAGATTGATTTAAGGTCTGGTTATCATCAGCTTCGAGTTCATCAGGGAGATATATCGAAGACTGCATTCAGGACCCGGTATGGGCATTATGAGTTTCTGGTTATGCCTTTTGGGGTGACGAATGCACCAGCAGTTTTTATGGATCTGATGAATCGGCTTTTTCGGGAATTCTTGGATAAGTTTGTTGTGGTGTTTATAGATGATATCTTAATCTATTCGCATGATCAGCAAGAACACGCACAACACTTAAGGATTATTTTACAGACCCTTCGCGAGAATCAGCTTTATGCGAAGTTGAGTAAATGTGAGTTTTGGATTGACAGGGTTGTATTCCTTGGTCATGTCATTTCTAGCAAGGGAGTTTCAGTTGACCCAAGCAAGGTGGAAGCGGTATTGAACTGGTCGCGTCCGACGACAGTAGCCGAGATCCGCAGTTTTCTGGGATTGGCTGGGTATTATCGCCGTTTCATTGTCAACTTCTCTCAGGTTGCTAAGTCACTCACTCAGCTCACTCGGAAAGATGTTTCATTTGAGTGGACATCAGAGTGCGAAGAGAGTTTCTTAGAACTTCGCAGACGTTTGACATCTGCGCCTGTTTTGGCTTTACCGTCTGGATCTGGTGGTTTCAGTGTTTACACCGATGCCTCTTTACAGGGACTAGGGTGTGTTCTGATGCAGAATGAGCATGTGATTGCTTATGCGTCGAGACAGTTAAAGCCTCATGAAGAAAACTATCCTGTTCATGATCTGGAATTAGCAGCGATCGTTTTTGCTTTGAAAATCTGGCGCCATTATCTGTATGGTGAGCGATTTGAGATCTTCACTGATCATAAGAGTTTGAAGTATCTGTTCACTCAGGCTGAGTTGAACATGCGTCAGCGTCGTTGGATGGATCTACTCAAGGATTACGATTGTGAGATCAAGTATCATCCAGGATCTGCGAATCTCACGGCCGATGCTCTTAGTCGCAAGGTGAGATTGTCTGCTCTTCAGACTTGTGCTGTATCCGGAATTATTCAGGATTTCTGTTCGATGGGATTCAATTGTAAGCATCGGAAGGGAACAGAGAGTATCCGTATAGCTACCATTTTGTCTGAGCCAGTTTTGTATTCTCGGATTAGAGATGCTCAGATGTCTGATTCTAAGGTTCAGAAATTAGCTCGGTTGGCTGATGGAGATAATACTTCTGGATTCCACTATCAGTCCGAGGGTCTTTTGTGCTTATCTGGTCGTGTTGTTGTACCGGAAGATGACACTTTGAGGGAGGAGATTTTGTCCCAGGCTCATCGTAGCAAGTTGAGTGTTCATCCAGGGAGCAACAAGATGTATAAGGATTTGAGGACTCGATTTTGGTGGAAAGGTATGAAACGTAATGTTTATCAGTATGTCTCCAAGTGCCTAGTCTGTCAGCAGGTGAAGGCTGAGTATCGACGACCTGGAGGTTTGTTGCAGAATCTTCCTATTCCGGAGTGGAAGTGGGAGCATATCACGATGGACTTCGTGACTCACTTGCCTATGTCTGTGGGGAATAGAGATGCTATCTGGGTGGTAGTGGATCGGCTTACTAAGTCTGCCCATTTTCTTCCATATAACAAAGATTTCACTTTCGATCGGATGGCACGGTTGTACATTCAGGAGATTGTACGGTTTCATGGTGTGCCCGTGAGTATCGTTAGTGACAGAGATCCTCGATTTACATCTAGATTTTGGGGCAGCTTTCAGCAAGCTTTGGGCACTACCTTGAGTTTGAGTACTGCATATCACCCAGAGACTGACGGTCAGTCAGAGAGGACTATTCGTACTCTTGAGGATATGTTGAGATCTTGTGTGATGGATTTCGGGCCAGCTTGGCAGGATCATCTGCCACTGATAGAGTTTGCATACAACAACAGTTTTCATAGGAGTATTGGTATGTCTCCGTTTGAAGCATTGTATGGTCGACGTTGTCGTACTCCTCTGTTCTGGGAAGAAGTCGGAGAACGACAGGTCGAGGGTCCAGAATTGATTCAGCAGGCCATGGACAAAGTTCTTGTGATCAAACAGCGGATTAAGACTGCTCAGGATCGACAAGCGAGTTATACGAACTCCAAGCGCAGACCTCTTCATTTTGATGCAGGCGAGAAAGTGTTTCTCAAGGTATCACCTTTTCGGAGGATTCTGAGATTTGGACTCAAGGGTAAGCTATCTCCGAGATTCATTGGTCCTTTTGAGATCTTAGAATGTGTGGGAGACTTGGCCTACAGATTAGCTTTGCCACCGTATCTGTCTAGTGTTCACAATGTGTTTCATGTGTCCTTGTTGAGACGATACGTAGCGGATGAGTCTCATGTTTTGCATCCAACAGAAGTTCAGCTGAATCCGGCTTTGTCTTTTGTAGAAAGACCGGTTTCGATCTTAGACCGGAAGGATAAGGTACTGCGGAATAAGACTATTCCTCTTGTCTTAGTGCAGTGGCAGCGCCGAGGTACCGAAGAAGCTACTTGGGAACTAGAGAGTCGCATGCGGTCAGAGCATCCAGAGATGTTCTAGTTGTAGTATTTTCAGTTATGATTGTAATTTCAGTTGTGCTTTCAGTTGTAATTCATTCTTAAGTTGAATGTATTGTTGTTCAGAATTGTCATTCTTCAGACTCGATTTCGCGGACGAAATCCTTTTTAGAGGGGGAGAATGTAGTATCCCGATGCCTAATTTGAGTTAATTATTGGATTAATTATATTTCGGTGGGATCGGAAGGACCGAACCGGGTTCGGATCGTCCGAATAGGGTTCGGATCGTCCGAAGAGGGTTCGGATCGTCCGAAGACAGGTGGCTGGACACGTGGAAGACATGCAGAGTTCGGATCGTCCGATCAGGGTTCGGATCGTCCGAAGACAGGTGTCTGGACACGTGGAAGACATGCAGGGTTCGGATCGTCCGATAAGGGTTCGGAAGGTCCGAAGGGTACAGGGTTCGGATCGTCCGAAGTGGATCGGATCGTCCGAAGAGGATCGGATCGTCCGATCGTTGTCTATAAATAGAGGCGCGAGGCTTCACTTTTTACTCGCCAATTCCGAGTGTTCCAGAGCGTTTTAGTCGTTTCTGATGGGTTTCTAGCCTTTTCCCGAGGTTTAGGCACTAGCGGGGAGCTACTGGTTTTGTAGCGGAGCTGTGCTCTAGTTGGGAGCTAGCGGCATCAGTGGGCTGACTACGGACGCAGGCTTGATTCTAGGGCTGATTTCTAGGATCTACTGGTTTGAGGTACGAAAGTACTATCCGAGATAGCAGGATTGAGTTTGTTTTACTATGTGTTGCATGTTTATATGTTGCATTATTATCTGTCATATGATGCATAGTTTATTATGCGGCATTTGCATAATCATGTTGAGCCTGATTATCTTTGAGATAGCCTGTTGAGAGGGTGCTCAGCCCTCGTTTGTTGTGGATGGTTGGACCCCGTTGGCCGACGGTGGTCAGGTCACCGGTATATCCACAGGTTTATTTTGGTATGGGAGCCACCTCCTGGTGCGACGGCGCAGAGTGCTACATACCTTGACGTCATTTACCTGAGCAGTATTTCGATATACCCAGATCCTGGTATCCAGTACATTTTGCATACATGCATGTCATAGTCTTGTATACTCATGATTTCGGTGCTGAGCGTTTTATGCTCACGTCCTCGGTTTATCTCTGTTTTGGACACCCTATTCGATGGGGCAGGTCTCAGGTTGGACGGTCCAGGAGGGAGTGGACAGGGAGCTGGCAGAGGTTGACTTGTAGTTGGTATTTGTTTTTGGAATTTAGTTCGATCTGGTTGTTTAAGTATTTTGTACTTACAGATTCGATTGGGTTGTATTACTGTTTTTCCGCTGTTTTACCTGATTCAGTTTTAATGTTAATTTTGCATGCTTAAGTTCTGATTAGTAGGTGATTCTGGAACGGGTCACTACAAGTAATTCCTCCAACTGTTCTTTCAGTTCTTTCAATTCAATCGGTGCCATCCTGTAAGGAGCTCTCGAAATCGAAACTGTTCCTGGCATCAACTCAATGCTGAAGTCTATCTCTCGAATCGGAGGCAATCCAGGAATCTTGTCTGGAAAGACATCAGCAAACTCACACACCACTGGCAAGTCCGCCAATGATGGGCTCGACTTCAGTAAATCAACTGAATATACCAGGAATCCATCCGCTCCCTTCTGCAATAATCGAGTCATATTCATTGCAGATATCAAAGGAATTCTAGCACGAGAACCCTTACCATAAAATTTCCACTCCTCAGCCATCTCAGGTCTGAATCGAACTATTTTGTGGAAACAATCGACTGTAGCTCGGTACTTGGTCAACATGTCGATTCCGACAATACAATCAAAATCAGATAAACCAAGAACAATACAGTCTAAATCAACCGTATGCCCGTCGTACTGCAGTATACACGATTTCACAGATTTCACCGAGATCAAACCTGTTCCTAACGGAGACGTGACCGATACTACAGTAGCTAAGGACTCAACAGGCAATGAATGCATTAAAGCAAATCGCTCAGACATAAAAGTATGTGATGCACCAGTATCAATCAATATATATGCAGGATAACCAGAAATAAAACAGTTACCTGCAACCTACATCATCAGGTGCATCCTGAGCTTGCTCCTCAGTCAAAGCAAACAATCAGGCCTTCTGTCTAGGAGGCTGGCTCGCGGTCTGGCCCCCTCCTGGCCTCTGCTGTGACATAGTAGATGGTACTGGCTGAAAAGTATGAACGGCAGATGGTCGTCTACCTGCCTAAGCCACTGATCCAGATGACTCAGCTGCCTGCGATCCCTGGGCACCTCGCTGTGGACACACTCGGGCAAAGTGTCCCTGCTGTCTACAGATACGACAGCTGCCAACTACTCCTCGGCACTGATCTGTGGAATGCCTCCCTCCACAAGTACTACAGTACGGTCCTAAATAGCTCTGGCCCTGACCGGTCTGTCTAGAGCCGCTCGAACTGGAAGAGGTAGTCCCTGATTTCTTGAATTGCTTCCCTCTAGCCTTCAAGAAATCCTTCTTCCCGGTACTACTGCTGCTGCTGTTAGGGTAGGTGCCCGTCGAGACAACAAAGTTGGAGCCATAATCAATCTCTTGAGATTGATAGGTATATTTCTTTAAAACACCCTATGTATGACATTTTTGTGTTTTATTGTATTTGTTGCACAAGATTTAGGGGTGGCCGAAATTTTTGTATGAAAAATCAAATTTTTGAGCTTCCGTTGCGCTTCCAGTCACCGTAACCGATCCCCTTTCAAGTGGTATCAAAAACACCCTATCAATCTCAAGAGATTGATTATGGCTCCAACTTTGTTGTCAAACAACAAAGCTCTTGAAAGGTAGAAACTATCTTCAAGCTTTCCAATGAGCACTCCTTGCTCAACTATTAAGCCCACCACCAACTAGGTAGATCCCCTCATATTTTGCACTAGAAAAATATGAGGATTTTTCAAAGAGAAGTGCAAGATTTCCTCAACAAATTGAAGAACATAAGGAGAGAAAAATGTGAGAGAAAAATGAGAGAAGTTTAGGCCAAGGAGGTTGTGAATGAATGGAAGGGAGACTTGTGTTGGTTGTGGGAAAAGTAGAATCACTTTTTGCATGCCATGCCTTGAAAACTCAAAAAGTAGTCTCCCAACCTTTCACCTCCCATGTATGCATATTATATGGTTTTTAATAAAATTAAAAACCTTGGACTAAATTTAATTATCTCAAACATATTTGAGACTAATTAAACATTACTTGAATTTACCCAAGTCACACTAGTTAAATAATTATTTTAATTGAGCTCTACAAGACTCAATATAATTTAATTAATCCAACACTTGAATTAATTTAATTATTTGGACTCTACTAGGTCCACTAGTTTTTAATTAATTCAACACTTGAATTAATTTAATTTAGTCCACAATAATGTTTATGAAAATCACAATTTTCAAATACATTATTTACTTGGCCAAATTTTAATTTTGGAACACTTCCATAAATTAAAATTTACATTTCTCTCATAGAAGTCATACTTCTATTTTTCTTTACACTTATAAACTCATTTATAAGTTGTTCAACACATTGAACTATTTTCTCCTTTATAGAAGTCATACTTCTAATTTTCCTTACGCTTATAAACTCCTTTATAAGCCGTTCAACACATTGAACTATTTTTACTTCTCAACGGGATCTAGAAAGCTAGTACTTGTGTGGCCCTCATGTTAGAGTAGGTGCCCGTCGAGCCAAGTGTTGGCCGAGTGTTCACAATGAAACTCTATGAATAAGCAGTCTTTATTTTAATAATATTTGAAATTATTACTTTGGCAAATCTTTATCTGTATACCCATGCTAGCTGCATAGATAAAGCCCTTGAATATACAAATAGTAGAAAGAATATGAGATGCTCATATGATGAGTATCATGAAACTCATATTTGTAATACTGTATATTCTAAACGGTTCCTAGTCGATTCAGCCGCCACTAAGAAGGATATAGGCCGCTCGAGTTAGAGACTAGTATCTGCGATGTGAGTACCATGTTTCATTGGTAGGGGACATTGTGATGTCCGAACATGCAGATAGGTGCTCCTTGTAGAGTGCACTGAACAACCCTCCATAAAAGGACTTTCCAAGTGGTTCTCACTTATCGAGTGGAAAAGTCCTGGTTTATGGTTGTACAGAATTAGTCCTTATGACCCGGGACAACATTGAGACTCTATGTGCTAGAATTACACTTTGACTTGTTTACCGACTCTCATGGAGTCATCAGGTGGCAAGGTTGGGTGTTCTGTCGAAACACATAGGAGTCGATGCATTGTAGTCGGGGATTCACCGCTTACCTTCGGGTATGGATATCCTATGTGTTATCATGTGTATGTAGATCGAAATCTCTGGCCAGAGTATGGTTGTAATTATGAAAGGTGTTTCATAGATTACACCATCGATGCAACTACGACATGACACATAGTATCGATTCATTGACAACTCTCGATAAACCAATGGTTGTCGAATCGATCGGGATATATGAGTTGAAGGGACCGTACTGTACGCTAACCATAATTGAATGGTTCTTGCAGGCACTATCATGTGATACCTAGGGAATCACGTAAGCGATGCTGCTAGGCGTTTAACGTGATTGGTTGGGTACTATCAGACTTGAGTTCTGACGTTCTTACTATCAAGGAGTTGATAAGTAAGAATGGAGCAATTGGGGTATGCTCGAATAAGGACATGTTTAGTCCGAATCACATGGAGATGTGAACCCACGGCTAGTTGTATCAATGAACCATTGAGGGCCACACAAGTACTAGCTTTGTAAATCCCGATGAGAAGTAAAAATAGTTCAATGTGTTTAACGGCTTATAAAGGAGTTTATAAGCGTAAGGAAAAAATTAGAAGTATGACTTCTATGAGAGAAATGTAAATTTTGATTTATGGAAGTGTTCCTAAATTAAAATTTGGCCAAGTGACTAATGTTTTTGAAAATTGTGATTTTCATAAACATTATTATGGACTAAATTAAATTAATTCAAGTGTTGAATTAATTAAACACTAGTGGGCCTAGTAGAGCCCAAATAATTAAATTAATTCAAGTGTTGGATTAATTAAATAATATTGAGTCTTGTAGAGCTCAATTAAAATAATTATTTAACTAGTGGGACTTGGGTAAATTCAAGTAATGTTTAATTAGTCTCAAATGTGTTTGAGATAATTAAATTTAGTCCAAAGTTTTTAATTTGATTAAAAACTATATTATATGCATGCATGGGAGGTGAAGAGTTGGGGAATACTTTTGATTAAAATAATGGTTGGCATGCAACTTTTTGTATCAACTTTTTGCAACCCCAAGACTAGATTCTCCTCCCTCATTGTACACACACATGGCCGAAACCACCCTTCCTATTCTCTCCATTTTTCTCTTCTTTTGTGTTCTTCAATTTGTTGGAGAAAACACACACTTCTCTTTGAAAAATCCTCACATTTTTCTAGTGCAAATTGTGAGGGGATCTACCTAGTTGGTGGTGGGCCTAATTTGAAGGAAAGATTCAAGGATTTGGAGGAGGAGCTTGTAGATTTTCATGCCTTGAGGAGCTTTGTTGTTTGACAACAAAGTTGGAGCCACAATCAACTTTTAAAGTTGATAGGTAATACTTTCTTACACCCTATGAATGTCATTATGTGTGTTTTTTGTATTTGTTGCACAAAGAAATGGGGTGGCCGAAATTTTCCTCATAAAATTCGATTTTTGTGCTTCCGTTGCGTTTCCGGCCACCGTAACCGGTCCGCTTTCACCTCAATGGTTCATTGATACAACTAGCCGTGGGTTCACATCTCTATGTGATTCGGACTAAACATGTCCTTATATGAGCATACCCCAATTGCTCCATTCTTATTTATCAACACCTTGATAATAAGAACGTCAGAACTCAAGTCTGATAGTACCCAACCAATCATGTAAACGCCTAGCAGCATCGCTTACATGATTCCCTAGGAATCAAATGATAGTGCCTGCAAGAACCATTCAATTATGGTTAGCGTACAGTACGGTCCCTTCAACTCATATATCCCGACCGATTCGACAACCATTGGTTTATCGAGAGTTGTCAATGAATCGATACTATGTGTCATGTCGTAGTTGCATCAATGGTGTAATCAATGAAACCCCTTTCATAATTACAACCATAATCTGGCCAGAGACTTCAACCTACATACACATGATAACACATAGGATATCCATACCCAAAGGTAAGCGGTGAATCCCCGACTACAAGGCATCGACTCCTATGTGTTTCGACAGAACACCCAATCTTGCCACCTGATGACCCCATGAGAGTCGGTAAACAAGTCAAAGTGTAATTCTAGCACATAGAGTCTCAATGTTGTCCCGGGTCATAAGGACTAATGGTGTACAACCATAAACCAGGACTTTTCCACTCGATAAGTGAGAACCACTTGGAAAGTCCTTTTATGGAGGGTTGTTCAGTGCACTCTACAAGGAGCACCTATCTGCATGTTCGGACATCACAATGTCCCCTACCAATGAAACATGGTATTCACATCGCAGATACTAGTCTCGAACTCGAGCGGCCTATATCCTTCTTAGTGGCGGCTGAATCGACTAGGAACCGTTTAGAATATACAGTATTACAAATATGAGTTTCATGATACTCATCATATGAGCATCTCATATTCTTTCTACTATTTGTATATTCAAGGGCTTTATCTATGCAACTAGCATGGGTATACAGATAAAGATGTGCCATAATAATAATATCAAATATTACTAAAATAAAGATTGCTTATACATAGAGTTTCATTGTGAACACTCGGCCAACACTTGGCTCGACGGGCACCTACTCTAACAATCTCCCACTTGCACTAGAGCCAACTACCCATATGCTTTAATCCCATTGATTCGCGATGCTTGTCGAATAATGGTCCAGGTAAAGGCTTAGCTAGTGGATCAACAACATTATCTGCGGAGCCGACTTTTTCAATAGACACTTCTCTTCTTTCCACAATCTCTCCGAGGATGTGGTACTATTTCAATACCAGTTTGGATTTCTGATGAGACCTAGGCTCCTTTGCTTGAGCTAAAGCTCCCGTGTTGTCACACAACGCCGGGATAGGAGCAACTCCATTAGGAATGACGCCCAACTCTTGGACGAAATTCCTTATCCAAACAGCCTCCCTTGCTGCATTTGATGCAGCAATGTATTCGGCCTCTGTGCTGGAATCCGTAATATTGTCTTGCTTGGAACTCTTCCATGAGACTGCAGCACCATTGAGCATGAATACAAAACCGGAGGTTGACTTCGAGTCATCGATATCGCTTTGGAAGCTAGAGTCGGTATAGCCTTCCAATTTTAGTTCTCCACCCCATAGACCAAGAAACAACTTATTGGTCCTTCTCAACTACTTGAGGATGTCTTTCACAGCTTTCCAGTGTGGAAGACCAGGGTTCGATTGATATCTACTCACTACAATTAGTGCCACGTCAGGACGTGTAGATATCATCACATACATGATGCTACCAATTGCCGAAGCATACAGAATGCGTGTCATCGCCACTATCTCTGCATCTGTCTCAAGAGACAGACTTGGATAGGGACACGCCATGACACATTGATAGATGTCCTCTCATGGACTCATCCATCGAGAACCGCTTCACGATGGTATCAATGTATGTGGACTGGGTGAGATCAAGCAATCTTTTCGATCTATCTCTATAGATCTGTATCCCAATACAAAAATGCTTCACCCAAGTCCTGCATCGAGAACTTACTCGCTAACCAAATCTTAGTTGATTGCAACATCCCTACATCATTCCCAATGAGTAGAATGTCATCAACATACAACACTAGGAATGTCACAACACTCCCACTGACCTTCTTATACACACAGGGTCCCTCAGGATTCTTAGTAAATCAAACTCTTTGATTGTACAATCGAATCTAAGGTTCCAACTCCTTGATGCCTTCTTTAGACCATAAATAGATCTCTGAAGTTTGCATACCATATGCTCACTTCCGACAGATGTAAACCCTTCAGGTTGAGACATGTAAATCACTTTCTTAAAATCCCTATTAAGAAAGACTGTCTTAACATACATCTGCCATATCTCATAGTCATACCATGCAGCTATGGCTAGCAAAATCCTTATGGACTTGAACATTGCGATTGGGAAAAGGTTTCCTCAAAGTCAACTCCTTGTCTTTGAGTACATCCTTTTTCCACCAATCGCGCCTTGAAGGTCAATACCTTCCCATCCGCCCCAAGTTCCTATGGGAACAGTTCCCTCAGGTGGATCCACAAGATCCTACACTTGGTTTGTATGCATGGAATTCACCTCAGATTCCACTGCTTCAAGCCACTTGGATGAATCGGCATCAGATAATGCTTCCTTGAAGGTCCTTGGATCACATCCATGGTTAGGCTCATCATGGCCTTCTTCAAGAAGCTGACCATACCTCATAGGTGGTCTCGAGACTTTCTCGTATCTGCTAGGAGCTTGTATCTCCTCTCTTGGCTCTTCGGGTGTGGGTTCTATAATTGTGGGTGTCTCTCGAACCTCTTCGAGTTCTATCATCTCCCATTTTCTATCCAATAGAAAATCCTTTTCCAAAAAGGTTGCATTCCTAGAAACAAACACATTTGTTTCTTGGGGATGATAGAAATGATATCCAACTTAATTCCTTGGATATCCCACAAAGTAATATAAAATGGATCAACAATCCAATTTATCTCCCACTACCTGCTTCACATAAGCAGGGCTCCGCATATTCTAAGATAAGAATATTTGGGAGGCTTACCCATCCATATCTCATATGGTGTCTGCCTTTGAATGGACATTTAAAGGAATATCTTTCAATTTTAAGTTATAGAGATTGTTTTCAAGTTCTTAAGTACCAATTAAACATTCATTCTTGTAAATGTTGCAAACACCTTTGCTAAATAAACAAGAATATCCATCTTTATCACCATAGAAATGGAAACAATGTTTTACAAAATTAGGTACAAACAAAACATCTGTGGGGACCCGGACGCTAATCAAGTTCTTAATCATAATTGGGACTAATAATCAATTAAAACAGGGTCTAAATTTTTTTTTTTAAAATGCGGAACGTAGTGAAATCAAACCATATATACATATCAGTATATATATATAAAATACAAATCCTGTATCACAAACATTTATTCAAACTAGGGTTTAAACTAAAGTCAAGTGTTTAACCCTACTTCTAGTCCAAGTCCGGTGCCACCACTCTAATCACGATCTAGCTCTTCATCTCCTCGACCCTGAACCTGTCCCACCTGTTGTCAAGTACACATACAGACAAGACAACAGCCGGATATACCGGTGAGAATATAATCCCCAGTATAAATCAATGAAACATGCAATCATATAAACAATATAAAGCATGTAATCAGGTAACATGAATATGTATCATACTCCGAAACATAAACAAAAATCTACAATACTCGTAGCTACATCGTTTAAGACTAGACTCAATCCTAGTCTAGGGATCCCGGTTTCCAGATGTGGTATTCCTATATCGAATTCCGTAAAGGAGGGAACCATAATATTTATTACTCGATATAACCAGTGCCCCGGTATTCCTATATCGAATTCCGTAATAGAAGAATTCCAACCCCTTTACTCGATATAACCAAATATGGTGTTCCTATATCGAATTCCGTAATGAATTCCATTACTCGATATAACCATACATCCAGTGTCCTGACCTATCCGTCATGGACTGTAGCTCTATCGCTAGCATCCTATCTTGTGACATCGTGCAATGTGCCGTGGCGATACCACCACTATCCGGCACGGTGTGTCACAAGACAGTTCGACTAATACCTGTTGTCTAAATATCAAGAGAACAAGTATATTAATCAAATAAATGCAAATATCAATGCAATAAATAAAGTATGTGATTTAGGGAAACCCAAGTCCAAGCCGACTCAAGTCCATCTCCCAATACCACATTGACTTATACCTTTCCTTGCAGTCTCGGTTTCCCGCTTAGTTGAAGTCCTGAATTCACAGTCTGTCTGGTAATGACAATATGAATAATCTTATGTCAATATACCACTCGAATCAATAACAATCTGATAATTCTTGATTTAATTCAAAATCAACGGCATAACGGTACCATTCCAATATCCCCGTCTATACCAATTCACCAGATAATAGTTACAATCTATAACCTATATCCAGTACAATCCCTACTCAATCCATACTCCAAATCTGTCCGGTATCAACTGATTATTATCAGAAAATCATAACAATTCCGTAATCAGTCTATTTCTTAATCTGACTTCGATTCTACGATGTCTAACATGTCAAGCACATCATATATGAGTTCCATTCAATTCTGACAATATCATAATTTCAAGACATGTCAAAACGTAGCAAAACTTACGTCCAGTTGTAGCCTACGTCGCTAGGAACTCGGTACCGAAGTCGGATTCAAAATCAGACGGACGGATTTTGCACAACCACAATTCTAGTGAATGAAGAACTTGAGAATTGTTAAGGGGAATTTCGGTTTCTGTCTCGGGAAGGTGGAGGAAAGAAATCTGAATTTTATATATATATCACATGCAACCTTCGTACGTGGCAATCTCCCAAATTTTGCCAATTTTCTCAAAATTTACGAAAATGCCATTGTCTCCATAATTACGAAAATGCCATTTTCCTCCAATAATTACGAAAATGCCATTGCCTCCCATAATTACGAAAATGCCATTTTACTCCAATAATTACTAAAATGCCATCCGAAAATTAAAATCAATGATGACATCTTGGGCCTTACAATTCTCCCCCTCTGAGACACGATTTCGTCCTCGAAATCTCAAGCAATCATATCCTATGCAATCATATCAGAACTGAAATAGTAAATTCACATCAGTGGAATAACTCTGGGAATTCCTGTCTCATGTCTGATTCAGTCTCCCAAGTGGCTTCTTCAATACCATGACGAGTCCATTGAACTTTCACAAGAGGAATCATCTTTGTTCTGAGCTGTTTTTCTTTACGATCGATAATCCGAATCGGTTTCTCGACATAACTCAATGTCTCATCCAGCTCAGTCTCGTCTGGTTGAATAACATGGGAATCATCAGGGAGATATTTCCGCAGCATTGATACATGAAAAACATCATGTATCCCAGATAATGAAGGCGGTAATGCTAGTCGATAGGCACGATCTCCTACCTTCTCGAGAATTTCATAAGGACCTACGTATCGTGGAGACAATTTCCCTTTCTTGCCGAATCTGACAACACCTCTGAAAGGAGAAATCTTCAGGAATACTCGGTCTTCTACTTCAAATACCAACGGTCGTCGTCTGAGATTGGCATATTTGGCTTGTCTGTCCTGAGCTGCCTTCATTTTCCTCTGAATCAGCTTTACTTTCTCAGTCATATCTCTGATCATATCCGGTCCAGTCTCAGGAACTTCAGAGATATCATCCCAGTAAAGTGGGGATCTGCATTTCTTTCCGTACAACGCTTCGAATGGAGCCATCTCAATACTAGTCTGATAGCTATTGTTGTACGAAAACTCGCAAAGAGGCAATGCATCTTGCCAATTAGTGCTAAAATCCAGCACTACCGCTCTCAGCATATCTTCCAGGGTCTGGATAGTTCGCTCTGACTGTCCATCGGTCTGTGGATGATATGCGGTGCTCAAATGTAACTTCGTACCAAGAGCTTGCTGCAAACTCTGCCAGAAGTGCGAAGTGAACCGAGGATCACGGTCTGAAACAATCGACTTCGGCACTCCATGCAATCTAATCACTTCTCGGACATAGATATCAGCCATCTGATCATATCGGTACGTCATCTTGTATGGAATAAAACATGCAGATTTGGTCAATCGATCAATCACAACCCAAACTGCATCGTAACCCCGGGAGGATCTCGGCAACTGTGTTACAAAATCCATGGAAATGTGATCCCATTTCCATTCAGGAATGGACAAACTCTGTAACAATCCTCCTGGTTTCTTTCTTTCAGCCTTCACCTGTTGGCAATTCAGACACTTGGCTACAAATTCAGTCACATCAGATTTCATTTGTTTCCACCAATACTGTGTCTTTAAATCATTGTACATTTTCCTACCACCAGGATGAATGCTAAAACGACTGTTGTGCGCTTCTGTCAATATTCGCTGTCTCAATTCTGAAACATTTGGCACAACAATACGATTATTCACATACAAGACATTGTCACGAATCTGATATTCCGATTGATGTCCAGTTCTAACTATCGCAATCGACTTCTGTACATTCTGATCAACTTTCTGAGCTTCTTTAATTTTCAAAAGTAGCTCTGGTTCAGCTCGAACAGCACACAATCTCAGCGGCTGACGATCTGTCTCAAATACTAATCCAGACAGACAGCAATCTTCAATCAAATTCGATACACCCATCGTCGATAAGGATAGTGCACATACCTTTCGACTCAGTGCATCTGCTGCTGCATTGGACTTCCCTGGATAATACTTGATTTCACAATCGAAGTCTTTCAATAAATCCAGCCATCTTCGCTGTCTCATATTCAATTCAGATTGTGAAAACAGATATTTCAAGCTTTTATGATCAGAATATATTTCGAATTTCTCACCGTACAGGTAATGTCGCCATATCTTCAATGCAAAGACTATGGCTGCCAATTCAAGATCATGAATTGGGTAACGAGTCTCATGTGGTTTCAATTGTCTAGAGGCATAGGCAATCACATGCCCTCGCTGCATTAAAACACAACCCAATCCTCGGTGAGATGCATCACAATAAACGACAAAATCACCAGTACCTGAAGGAATCGTCAACACAGGCGCACTGGTTAATCTTTTCTTTAACTCAAGAAAACTGGTCTCACATTCCTCAGACCAATTAAACGGGGCATTCTTCTGAGTTAACTGTGTAATAGGCTTGGCAATACTCGAAAAATCTTGGATAAAACGTCGGTAATACCCTGCCAAACCCATAAAACTGCGAATTTCCGGCACAGATGTAGGTCTCGGCCAAGAAATCACTGCCTCAACCTTACTAGGATCAACTGATATACCGTCTCCCGATATAATGTGACCCAAAAACACAACCTGTTTCAGCCAAAACTCGCATTTTGACAATTTAGCATACAGCTTCTCAGTTCTCAGAATTCTCAATACAGTCCTCAGATGATTAGCATGCTCAATCATATTCTTTGAATAAATCAATATATCATCAATGAATATGATCACAAAATCATCCAAGTATTTCTGAAAGACGCGGTTCATCAATCCCATAAATACCGCTGGTGCATTCGTCAAACCAAAAGGCATGACAATAAACTCATAATGTCCATACCTCGTTCTGAATGCTGTCTTTGAGATATCAGAGTCCCTGACTCTCAGTTGATGGTATCCAGATCTCAAGTCGATCTTGGAATACACAGATGAACCTTGCAACTGATCAAACAAATCATCAATACGAGGCAATGGGTATTTATTCTTTACCGTTGCCTTATTCAGTTGCCTATAGTCGATACAGAGTCTCATCGACCCGTCTTTCTTTCTCACGAACAGTACTGGAGCACCCCAAGGAGATACACTCGGTCTGATATATCCCTTGGCCAGTAAATCCTCCAACTGTTCCTTCAACTCCTTCAACTCGATCGGTGCCATCCTGTAAGGAGCTCTTGAAATCGGAACTGTTCCTGGCATTAATTCTATGCTGAAGTCTATCTCTCGAATCGGAGGCAATCCAGGAATCTCATCTGGAAAGACATCAGCAAACTCACACACCACTGGCAAATCCGCCAATGCTGGGCTCGTTTTCAGTAAGTCAACTGAATATACCAGGAATCCATCCGCTCCCTTCTGCAATAATCGAGTCATATTTATGGCAGATATCAAAGGAATTCTGGCTCGAGAACCCTTACCATAAAATTTCCACTCCTTAGCCATCTCAGGTCTGAATCGAACTATCTTGTGGAAACAATCGACTGTAGCTCGGTACTTGGTCAACATGTCGATGCCGACAATGCAATCAAAATCAGATAAACCAAGAACAATACAGTCTAAATCAATCGTATGCCCATCGTACTGCAGTATACACGATTTCACAGATTTCACCGATATCAAACCTGTTCCTAACGGAGACGTGACAGATACTACAGTAGCTAAGGACTCAACAGGCAATGAATGCATTAAAGCAAATCGCTCAGACATAAAAGTATGTGATGCACCAGTATCAATCAATACGTAAGCAGGATAACCAGAAATAAAACAGTTACCTGCAACTACATCATCAGGTGCATCCTGAGCTTGCTCCTCAGTCAAAGCAAACAATCGGGCCTGCTGTCTAGGAGGCTGGCTCGCGGTCTGGCCCCCTCCTGGCCTCTGCTGTGACAGAGTAAACGGTACTGGCTGAAAAGTATGCACGGCAGATGGTCGCCTACCGGTCTGAGTCGCTGATCCAGATGACTCAGCTGCCTGCGATCCCTGGGCACCCCTCTGGGGACACACTCGAGCAAAGTGTCCTTGCTGTCCACAATTACGACAGCTGCCAGTCACTCCTCGGCACTGATCTGTGGAATGCCTCCCTCCACAAGTACCACAGTAAGGTCCTGTATAGCTCTGGCCCTGACCAGTCTGTCTAGAGCCACTCGAACTGGACGAGCTAGTTCCAGCTTTCTTGAATTTCTTCCCTTTAGCTTTCAAGAAGTCTTTCTTCCCACTTCCACTGCCGCTCTCAAGTCGAGGAAATGGTGGAGGCATCTGCGAGCTCGGGGCTGAAGGCACAAACGAAGCCTCTTTCTGCCTCATCAGGCCTGCCTCGGCTCCCTTGGCTCTATTCAGGGCATCGGTGAAATTGTTGGGCCTCCCAGTATTCACCAGCGTAAAAATCTCAGGATTTAGGCCATTTATGAATTGGTCTGCTACGGCCTCATCATGTTCAGCTACGTGGGGAGCAAATCGAAGCAATGTCGAAAACTTAGCCACATAATCTTCAATGTTCAACTGGCCTTGTTTCAGGTTTGCAAACTCGGCTCCCTTGTCCTTCCTATAAGAAACTGGAAAGAACCGCAGATAGAATTCAGTCTTAAATACATTCCAGGTAACGGCCATACCTCGCTGTTCCAATGCCCTTTTTGTCGTGATCCACCAGTGTTTAGCAACGTCATGCAACTGGTGTATTATCAGTTTCGCCCTCTTTTCCTCAGTATACTCCAAAGAGTCAAACAGTGATTCAATGTCGTCCAACCAACTTTCACAATCCACGGAGTTCTCCGTTCCTTTCAAAGTCGGTGGGTGAAATGACTGAAACCGTTTCAGCAATTTCTCCATTGCTGTAGGTGTCACATCCATGGGAGGATTCGAGGTACTCCCCTGTTCTGGCATTCTCCTCGGAGGCATATCTGATAACCAAAAAGGTTAGCAGTTCCAACAATATTCCTGTTTCAAGTCTCCCTGGATCATCTTACAGCTGATCCATTCCAATAATACATAATACCATATCAATAGCAGATAAGTCAGGTAACATGTATTAAAGCAGTAAACATGCTAGCAATCAAAAGCAAGGAAAGAAAATCTCATTCTACCCCGCTCACTAGCTCCTATCTCAATCTCAAGGATCTATCGCTCTGATACCACCTGTTGTGGGGACCCGGACGCTAATCAAGTTCTTAATCATAATTGGGACTAATAATCAATTAAAACAGGGTCTAAATTTTTTTTTTTAAAATGCGGAACGTAGTGAAATCAAACCATATATACATATCAGTATATATATAAAATACAAATCCTGTATCACAAACATTTATTCAAACTAGGGTTTAAACTAAAGTCAAGTGTTTAACCCTACTTCTAGTCCAAGTCCGGTGCCACCACTCTAATCACGATCTAGCTCTTCATCTCCTCGACCCTGAACCTGTCCCACCTGTTGTCAAGTACACATACAGACAAGACAACAGCCGGATATACCGGTGAGAATATAATCCCCAGTATAAATCAATGAAACATGCAATCATATAAACAATATAAAGCATGTAATCAGGTAACATGAATATGTATCATACTCCGAAACATAAACAAAAATCTACAATACTCGTAGCTACATCGTTTAAGACTAGACTCAATCCTAGTCTAGGGATCCCGGTTTCCAGATGTGGTATTCCTATATCGAATTCCGTAAAGGAGGGAACCATAATATTTATTACTCGATATAACCAGTGCCCCGGTATTCCTATATCGAATTCCGTAATAGAAGAATTCCAACCCCTTTACTCGATATAACCAAATATGGTGTTCCTATATCGAATTCCGTAATGAATTCCATTACTCGATATAACCATACATCCAGTGTCCTGACCTATCCGTCATGGACTGTAGCTCTATCGCTAGCATCCTATCTTGTGACATCGTGCAATGTGCCGTGGCGATACCACCACTATCCGGCACGGTGTGTCACAAGACAGTTCGACTAATACCTGTTGTCTAAATATCAAGAGAACAAGTATATTAATCAAATAAATGCAAATATCAATGCAATAAATAAAGTATGTGATTTAGGGAAACCCAAGTCCAAGCCGACTCAAGTCCATCTCCCAATACCACATTGACTTATACCTTTCCTTGCAGTCTCGGTTTCCCGCTTAGTTGAAGTCCTGAATTCACAGTCTGTCTGGTAATGACAATATGAATAATCTTATGTCAATATACCACTCGAATCAATAACAATCTGATAATTCTTGATTTAATTCAAAATCAACGGCATAACGGTACCATTCCAATATCCCCGTCTATACCAATTCACCAGATAATAGTTACAATCTATAACCTATATCCAGTACAATCCCTACTCAATCCATACTCCAAATCTGTCCGGTATCAACTGATTATTATCAGAAAATCATAACAATTCCGTAATCAGTCTATTTCTTAATCTGACTTCGATTCTACGATGTCTAACATGTCAAGCACATCATATATGAGTTCCATTCAATTCTGACAATATCATAATTTCAAGACATGTCAAAACGTAGCAAAACTTACGTCCAGTTGTAGCCTACGTCGCTAGGAACTCGGTACCGAAGTCGGATTCAAAATCAGACGGACGGATTTTGCACAACCACAATTCTAGTGAATGAAGAACTTGAGAATTGTTAAGGGGAATTTCGGTTTCTGTCTCGGGAAGGTGGAGGAAAGAAATCTGAATTTTATATATATATCACATGCAACCTTCGTACGTGGCAATCTCCCAAATTTTGCCAATTTTCTCAAAATTTACGAAAATGCCATTGTCTCCATAATTACGAAAATGCCATTTTCCTCCAATAATTACGAAAATGCCATTGCCTCCCATAATTACGAAAATGCCATTTTACTCCAATAATTACTAAAATGCCATCCGAAAATTAAAATCAATGATGACATCTTGGGCCTTACAACATCTCATAAAATTAACTTAAACTATTGTTCAATAATAAGTAAACATCCTTAATGGCCTTGGCAGCAACTCTTGCTCCATTGCCTATCCTCAAGAAGGTCACACCTTCTTTAAGCTTCCTACTTCTTCCCATCACCTGTAACCCATTACAGAGATGTGAGTCACAACCGGTATCTAATACCCAAGAAGTAGAGTTAATTGAAATGTTTACTTAAATTTAGAACATACCGTTTCCAGAACACTTCTGGGCCAGATATTCCTAGCAATTTCGCTTCCAATGTCCATGCTTCTTGCAGTGATGACAAACATCACCAGTCTTGTCAGCCTTAACTGGTCTAGCTGCCTCAACGGGATTCGGAGATTGCCTCAACAAGGGCACGTTCTTCTTGGGACGTTGGAAAGAACTCTTCTTTCCCTTCCCATGTGGATCAATCTTCGTACCAGATGAAGAATCCACATAAAGAACCAACTTCTCTTTCTTGATAGTGGACTCAAAGGTAACAAGCATGTTTACCAACTCCTCAAGGGTCGGTTCCATCTTGTTCATGTTGAAGTTCACCACAAAAGGATCAAATGAGCTAGGCAGCGATAACAGCAACACGTCGGTGGTCAACTCCGAGGGCAAGATCAGATCCATGCCAACGAGCTTGTCCACGAGCCCGATCACCTTTAGGCCATGCTCATGGACCGAGGTCCCATCTCGCATGCGCAAAGTGATCAGCTCCTTGACGGTAGCATGCCTTAGAGGTCGTGTTTGCTCACCAAAGAGCTCTTTGAGATGCAAATGAATGTCAGCAGCACTCTTTGCACCCTCAAAACGCCTCTGTAGCTCATCGTTCATAGAAGTCAGCATATAACACCTGGCTATCTAGTCATGGTCACACCATTCCTTGTAAGCCTGCAATTCCTCAGGAGTGCAGTCAGTCGGAGCCTCAACAGGGGGCGACTGAGTCAGTGTATATGTTACCCTTTCCGAATTCAAGACTATCTTCAAATTTCTTAGCCAAGTGAGGTAATTAGGTCCAGTTAATATGTGTTTGTCGAGTATTACAGATATCGAATTGCACATCGAAGACATTGTCGATTTGTACTGAAAAGTGAAACAGATAAATGTTGATGACTATTTATAAATATTTACTCCCACTGTTTTGACATCTTTCACTACCCTCTAGTGAAAACGGGAAACTCCTTTCCTCAGTAGGTACGTAAGGTCCAATTAGCGAATTATGATCCCGAATAATATCAGCCAATCACAATTCCTAAAAGGTAGTTTCCAATTGCATCACAATGCAACCCTTAACGTAAACTTTTGTCTCACGTTTGATTAGGACCCAATAATATGACGTCGTTCATCTTCACGTGTCAAGCCTTACCCATCGATGTTGAACCTTAATGGACGGTCGCCATGAGTTCCCTCAATAATATGAGCCGAAATCATGGGAGTTCCACGTAGTTCACATCACCATGTCAATGGATGTCACAGCTTTCCGGCACCCAATGCACCCATTGTCGATGGAAGACAAGGAAATTATAACCAAATTTATAATTCCCCTTTTCGGGCTTGATATTAATTTTGAATCTTATTCAAAATGAGGTTTTTTAGTTTTGAAAGGTCTCATCATTAATTTTATTTTAAAAGCTCGCCATGTTTGATCGTATGTTTGCCGGATTCATGCAACTTTGTTATTATCATAATAATAACGCACATACTCATTATTTATAACATATCATGCATATATTATAAACAGTAAACAAAACAAGGATGATCAATCGCCCCAATACTAACGGACCGTGTGAGCTAAACACGGGCCTAGGTCCAATCCTAGGGAAATGCACGGGATGCAAATGCAACATTTACATAAGCTTCCAATATTTACATGTCTTCGATCTTCATAATCATCATGGCCACCATCTTCCAATCTCGATCTTCCCCTATTCTAATATTTACAAATAAATATCCATGGCACATAGGGATACATCTCATGGGGGGGTGGGAACGGGCCATTAACCAAGCCCACTTTAAATTTGATAATTATTACAATCATTCAACACAAAATATCCTAGCATACACCTAGCAAATTGGGCTTGGGCTTTTGATCATCCTTCATGCATAATATCACATATCATACACCATCAATTAATTATCACAATAATTAATTGATCCAATATTATATATCTTGATCCAATCACTAACCGCCACGATTATAAACTAAATTAACAAAGTATACAAACACCTTTGTCTACTTTCCAATTAATTTATTTATAACCGAATATCTTGTAAATCACAATTTACTATAAATAATCAAAGTCCAACTTAAATTATTTATTTCATGAGAAAATATTTGCAACTTTTGTAATTTTAAACTTAAGGGCCCAAAAATCATTTTTCACCAAAAACATTTTCGGCCCATTTAAAATTCACAAACATGTTAGCCATCCAATGGCCCAACAACTCAAGGCCCATGACACTTTGATAATCCAAAACACTTTTGGAAACCTTAGTCGTCATCGCCGTCGCCGGAGCTCCGTCGCCGGATTCCGGCCCACTTACCAAAAAATTTTTTTTTTTATTTAAAATGATGGGGCTGTTCGGGCAGCCCCTCGGGCTGCCCTAGCTGCCCGAAACGGGCAGCCCCTCGGGCAGCCCGAGCTGCCCGACACGGGCAGCAACTTGCTGCCCGAATTTTTCCCCAAAAACGGCCCTCGATTTGTTGCAAAAACACACTCATGCGGTTAGAAATCGATCTCAACATAATATATATTGTATTTGCTACACAAAACGTAACCATAGCTCGGATACCACTTGAAAGGGGATCGGTTACGGTGACCGGAAGCGCAACGGAAGCTCAGCTGCCTACTTCAAATCTAGGAGGTGGTTGCTGTCCCGGTGCTGGAAGCACAAACGAAGCCTCTCTCTGCCTCATCAGGCCTGCCTCGGCTCCCTTGGCTCTGTTCAGGGCATCGGTGAAGTTGTTGGGCCTCCCAGTATTTACCAGCGTAAAAATCTCAGGATTTAGGCCATTTATGAACTGATCTGCTACGGCCTCATCATGTTCAGCTACGTGGGGAGCAAATCGGAGCAATGTCGAAAACTTAGCCACATAATCTTCAATGTTCAACTGGCCTTGTTTCAGGTTTGCAAACTCGGCTCCCTTGTCCTTCCTATAAGAAACTGGAAAGAACCGTAGATAAAATTCAGATTTGAACACATTCCAGGTAATGGCCGTACCTCGCTGTTCCAATGCGTTTTTGTCGTGATCCACCAGTGTTTAGCAACGTCATGCAACTGGTTTATTATCAGTTTCGCCCTCTTTTCCTCAGTATACTCCAAAGAGTCAAACAGTGATTCAATGTCGTCCAACCAACTTTCACATTCCACGGAGTTCTCCGTACCTTTCAAAGTCGGTGGATGAAATGACTGAAACCGTTTCAGCAATTTCTCCATTGCTGTAGGTGTCACATCCATGGGAGGATTCGAGGTACTCCCCTGTTCTGGCATTCTCCTCGGAGGCATATCTGAATTCAAAAGGATTAGCAATCCCAACAATAATCCTGTTTCAAGCCTCCCTGGATCATCTTACAGCTGATCCATTCCAATAATACACAATACCATATCAATAGCAGATAAGTCAGGTAACATGTATTAAAGCGGTAAACATGCTAGCAATCAAAAGCAAGGAAAGAAAATCTCATTCTACCCCGCTCCCTAGCTGCTATCTCAATCTCAAAGATCTATGGCTCTGATACCACCTGTTGTGGGGACCCGGACGCTAATCAAGTTCTTAATCATAATTGGGACTAATTAATCAATTAAAAACAGGGTCTAAAATTTTTTTTTAAAATTGCGGAACGTAGTGACATACAACATATATACATATCAGTATATAAAATACAATCCTGTATTTCAACATTTATTCAAACTAGGGTTTAAAACTAAAGTCAAGTGTTTAACCCTACATCTAGTCCAAGTCCGGTGCCACCACTCTAATCACGATCTAGCTCTTCATCTCTTCGACCCTGGACCTGTCCCACCTGTTGTCAAGTACACATACAGACAAGACAACAGCCGGATATACCGGTGAGAATAAATCCCAGTATAAATCAATGAAACATGCAATCATATAAACAAATATAAAGCATGAAATCAGGTAACATGATTATGTATCAAAATCTGAAACATAAACAATATCAAATCAAACTGTCGACACATAATTCAGACTAGACTCAATCCTAGTCTAGGGATCCCGGTTTCCAGATGTGGTATTCCTATATCGAATTCCGTAAAGGATGGAACCATAATCTCTATTACTCGATATAACCAGTGCCCTGGTATTCCTATATCGAATTCCGTAATAGAAGAATTCCAATACCCTTTACTCGATATAACCAAATATGGTGTTCCTATATCGAATTCCGTAATAGATTCCATTACTCGATATAACCAAACATCCAGTGTCCTGACCTAACCGTCAAGGACTGTAGCTCTATCCCTAGCATCCTATCTTGTGACATCGTGCAATGTGCCGTGGCGATACCACCACTATCCGGCACTTCTTTCAACAACTTTCCTCGACCCTCTTCTCTCGATTCTGATTTCTGAGGAAATGTCTTGCATGTATATATTTATATATATATATATATATATACATCTCGCGCATGCCTCAAGCCAAGTGGCTTAATTCTCATATTCCACGTCTCGCGCTCGGGCGGTGGCAATCTACCGCTCGGGCGCGAGCTCGGCGCTCGGGCGGTTAAAATCTACCGCCCGGGCGCGAAGGATTCTGTCCGCATACATCTGCGTTGGCGCTCGGGCGGTCATTGTAATAGCCGAGCCCGGTGTACGGTACGGTTTAAGCTTTATTGTGTTATTTGGGTTTATGATTAGATGATAGTTGTGTTTTGGGCTATAGTATTATTGGTTATTATTTATTTGAGGTGTTAGTTGGTGTTGATTGTTCCTTTCAGCGTTTCGGATCGATTTTAGTTGAGTTTGTACTGTTCATTGCCGTGAGTAGAGTGCACCCGCGCTCTTAGAGGAGTGCCCCCGCGGTGTACTATTCATCATTTTGCATTTGGAAGGCCGTGGCACCACCGCACCCGCGGCAGTGCAAGGACCGCACCCGCGGTGTGCACCGCACCCGCGGTAATTGTAGCACCGCACCCGCGGTGTTTGTGCATGGGATTTATTTTGGAATGCCGTGAGCTTAGCGCACCCGCGGTGCTTGTGTGACCGCACCCGCGGTGTAAGTATGGGCGAGTTATTTAGTACCTTTTTGATTGAGTTGACTTCATTCCTACCTTATCTTATCTTCTTTTTCGAGATTTCCTCTCTAGTTCCAAGGGTTTTCCTCCATTTCAAGTGCTTCCTACCTTTGATTCTTGGAGTTATTTGGATTTCCGACTTGAGATTAACGTTCTCCGTGGTATAAGGAAGCTTAGGTAAGTTTTTGGTGCGATTCTATTGAGGTTTCGAGTTAAGAGTTATTTTGGATTTGATGTTTTGTTGGTTCTATGGATTATTTAGCTTGGATTCTTGGATTTAGACTTGATGTTGGTGTTATTTATGGATTATTGTTGTAGGTGGTGTACCAAGAGTATAGTTGGAGGTGTTCTATTGGTTTGTAAGTGGAATTTCATCCTTTTTGCTCACATGATATTATATGTATTGTGTTTTAATGGTTTCAAAGTGTTATTCCCTTCCATTGATCCATTGTTATGTATTAATTTCATTGATTATCTATTGGAGGCATTGATGTCTCACTATTATTAAAAGGGAATACAAGAGATATTATGAGATTGCGAAACGACGGCTTTAAATGATATTCAGAGTTCAAATGTTTTTATTGGATTGATTAATCATAGTCAGAGCATTGCATGCAATTAGATGATCATCGACCATAGGCTTTTATCCCTCAGAGTTATCGGTTTATATCGATAGGGGTATTAGCAACCATAGACAGAGATACAATTGATATCAATCCAACCAGAGAAAAGAGAAATACCATCTTATTGCTATGATATTGCTATGCTATTGCTACGTTATTCATGTTTCAGAGTTGATGGTATTTTTGATTTCAAAGTCATGTTTTACAGAGTATACTATGTATCATTGCTATGTAAGAGTTCCACTTGCTGAGATTTATTCTCATTTCAGTTTATTCATGTGATGCAGATCCGAGTGGAGGCCCGGGACGTTGACAGTGGATAGGGGTCATATGCATGCACCGTTGGAAGGAAGATTATTTTTGTATCATTTTGGGACATGATCATAAGAATGATTCTTTTGTATTTTGTATCTCATTTGAATGATCATGTGATTATTTTGTAAACATTTTTATGAAATGTATTTTGAAACTCCTTCCATATTTTAAAGAAAAATTTTAAATTCAGCTGTATTTTAATTGTATCGGGTCAGGGTGTCACATCTAGTGGTATCAGAGCGGTGTTCTTCGGACCAATGCATATGACTTCGTCTACTTTCAACTGTCCGGGTATGATTTCTTGCATCTATCCATTCATTGTTATATATTGATTGTGTCTTGTGAGCAATTGTAGAGTATGCCACCTAAGAGGAAAGCAGTAGAGGGTGAGGATAGTTCTTCCTCTAGAGTTGTCGACGAGTTCGGCAAGTTGCTCAAGGAGCAGGCTAAGGTGCATAGCGAGCAGATTCAGCAGCTCATTCGTATGCAAGGTGCAGGCCAAGGTAGAGGGCAAGGTAGAGTTCCAGTTGCTCAGGCTGTTGGCACTGATGCCGTCTTTTCTGCTTTCAAGAGGATGGATCCACCGGAATTCGCAGGCAGTTCTGATCCGTTAGTTGCTGTTGAGTGGGTCAAGGCTTTAGAGGCGATCTTCGATCATCTGCAGTACGAGGATAAAGACAGGATCAGTTGTGCTGTTTTCATGTTGGTCATGTTAGAGTAGGTGCACGTCGAGCCAAGTGTTGGCCGAGTGTTCACAATGAAACTCTATGTATAAGCAGTCTTTATTTTAATAATATTTGAAATTATTATTTTGGCAAATCTTTATCTGTATACCCATGCTAGCTGCATAGATAAAGCCCTTGAATATACAAATAGTAGAAAGAATATGGGATGCTCATATGATGAGTATCATGAAACTCATATTTGTAATACTGTATATTCTAAACAGTTCCTAGTCGATTCAGCCGCCACTAAGAAGGATATAGGCCGCTCGAGTTAGAGACTAGTATCTGCGATGTGAGTACCATGTTTCATTGGTAGGGGACATTGTGATGTCCGAACATGCAGATAGGTGCTCCTTGTAGAGTGCACTGAACAACCCTCCATAAAAGGACTTTCCAAGTGGTTCTCACTTATCGAGTGGAAAAGTCCTGGTTTATGGTTGTACAGAATTAGTCCTTATGACCCGGGACAACATTGAGACTCTATGTGCTAGAATTACACTTTGACTTGTTTACCGACTCTCATGGGGTCATCAGGTGGCAAGGTTGGGTGTTCTGTCGAAACACATAGGAGTCGATGCATTGTAGTCGGGGATTCACCGCTTACCTTCGGGTATGGATATCCTATGTGTTATCATGTGTATGTAGATCGAAATCTCTGGCCAGAGTATGGTTGTAATTATGAAAGGTGTTTCATAGATTACACCATCGATGCAACTACGACATGACACATAGTATCGATTCTTGGACAACTCTCGATATACCAATGGTTGTCGAATCGATCGGGATATATGAGTTGAAGGGACCGTACTGTACGCTAACCATAATTGAATGGTTCTTGCAGGCACTATCATGTGATACCTAGGGAATCACGTAAGCGATGCTGCTAGGCGTTTAACGTGATTGGTTGGGTACTATCAGACTTGAGTTCTGACGTTCTTACTATCAAGGAGTTGATAAGTAAGAATGGAGCGATTGGGGTATGCTCGAATAAGGACATGTTTAGTCCGAATCACATTGAGATGTGAACCCACGGCTAGTTGTATCAATGAACCATTGAGGGCCACACAAGTACTAGCTTTGTAAATCCCGATGAGAAGTAAAATAGTTCAATGTGTCGAACGGCTTATAAAGGAGTTTATAAGCGTAAAGGAAAATTAGAAGTATGACTTCTATAAAGGAGAAAATAGTTCAAAGTGTTGAACGGCTTATAAATGTGTTTATAAGTGTAAAGAAAAATAGAAGTATGACTTCTATGAGAGAAATGTAAATTTTGATTTATGGAAGTGTTTCTAAATTAAAATTTGGTCAAGTGAATAATGTAATTGAAAATTGTGATTTTCATAGACATTATTATGGACTAAATAAATTAATTCAAGTGTTGAATTAATTAAACACTAGTGGGCCTAGTAGAGCCCAAATAATTAAATTAATTCAAGTGTTGGATTAATTAAATAATATTGAGTCTTGTAGAGCTCAATTAAAATAATTATTTAAACTAGTGGGACTTGAGTAAATTCAAGTAATGTTTAAATAGTCTCAAATGTGTTTGAGATATTTAAATTTAGTCCAAAGTTTTTAATTTGATTAAAAACTATATAATATGCATGCATGGGAGGTGAAGGGTTGGAGATTACTTTTTAATAAAATAATGCAAGGCATGCTACTTTTCACTTTTGCTTTTTGCAACACCAAGACAAGGAATTGAATTCATTCTCCCTTCCCTCAACCATGAGATGGCCGAAACATGCTCTAAAATTCTCTCCCATTTTTCTCTCTTCTTTGTGTTCTTGAATTGTTTAAGAACACACACTTCTCTTTGATAAATCCTCACATTTTTCTAGTGCAAATTGTGAGGGGATTTACCTAGTTGGTGGTGGGCTTAATTTTGGAGTAAGGAGGAGGCTTGAAGATCTTCATCCATTCAAGAGCTTTGTTGCTAGTCAACAAAGTTGGAGCCACAATCAACTTTTTAAAGTTGATAGGTACATTTCTTTAACATCCTTTGTATGGTTTGATTTTTGTAAATATTACACAAGATTTTTCATGGGGTGGCCGAAATTTTACATAACAAAATTTGATTTTTGTGCTTCCGTTGCGTTTCCGGCCACCGTAACCGGTCCGCTTTCAAGTGGTATCAGAGCTTAGGTTACGGATTTTGTGTAATATTTACGTAATATTATGTTGAGATCGATTTCTAACCGCTTGAGAAATTTTTTGGTGCATGTATGGTGAAGGCCGAAATTTTAAACAAAAAAAAAAAAATTAATTTTTCGGGGGCTGCCCGGGGGCTGCCCGAGGGCTGCCCGAGGGGCTGCCCGAGAATTTCGGGCAGCCGAGGGGCAGCCCAAGGGGCTGCCCGAAATGCAGTTTTTAAAATAAAAAAAAAAAATTTTTGTTGTGGCCGGAATCCGGCGACGGAGCTCCGGCGACGGCGATGACAGCTAGGGTTTCCAAAAGTGTTTTGGTTAATCCAAGTGTCATGGGCCTTGAGATGTTGGGCCATTGGATGGCCAACATAATTTGTGAAATTTAAATGGGCCAAAGTAATTTTGGTGGAAAATGGTTTTTGGGCCCTTAAGTTTAAATTTACAAATGTTGCACATATTTTCTCATAAAATAAATAATTGAAGTGAGATTTTAATTATTTATAGTAAATTGTGATTTACAAGAAATTCGATTATAAATAAATTAATTTGAAAGTAGACAAAGGTGTTTGTATACTTTGTTAATTTAATTTATAATTGTGGCGGTTAGTGATTGGATCAAGATATATAATATTGGATCAATTAATTATAGTGATAATTAATTGATGGTGTATGATATGTGATATTATGCATGAAGGATGATCAAAAGACCAAGCCCAATTTGCTAGGTGTATGCTAGGATATTTGTGTTGTATGATTGTAATAATTATCAATTTAAAGTGGGCTTGGTTTATGGCCCGTTCCCACCCCATGAGATGTATCCCTATTTGCCATGGATATTTATTTGTAAATATTAGTATAGTGGATGATCAAGATTGGAAGATGGTGGCCATGATGATTATGAAGATCGAAGACATGTAAATATTGGAAGCTTATGTAAATGTTGCATTTGCATCCCGTGCATTTACCCTAGGATTGGACCTAGGTCCGTGTTTAGCTCACACGGACCGTTAGTATTGGGGCGATTGATCATCCTTGTTTGTTTACTGTTTATAATATATGCATGATATGTTATAAATAATGAGTATGTGCGTTATTATTATGATAATAACAAAGTTGCATGAATCCGGCAAACATACGATCAAACATGGCGAGCTTTTAAAATAAAATTAATGATGAGACCTTTCAAAATTAAAAACCCTCATTTTGAATAAGATTCAAAATTAATATCAAGCCCGAAAAGGGGAATTATAAATTTGTTTATAATTTCCTTGTCTTCCATCGACAATGGGTGCATGATGAACGCTACCCGTACTCGGGGCTCGGCTCATATTATTGAGGGGGCCCTGGGTGCCGGAAAGCTGTGACATCCATTGACATAGTGATGTGAACTACGTGGAACTCCCATGATTTCGGCTCATATTATTGAGGGAACTCATGGCGACCGTCCATTAAGGTTCAATATCGATGGGTTAGGCTTGACACGTAAAGATGAACGACGTCATATTATTGGGTCCTAATCAAACGTGAGACAAAAGTTTACGTAGAGGGTTGCATGGCGATGCAATTGGAAACTACCTTTTAGGAATTGTGATGGCCGATATTATTCGGGATCACAATTCGCTAATTGGACCTTACGTACCTACTGAGGAAAGAGTTTCCCGTTTTCACTAGAGGGTAGTGAAAGATGTCAAAACAGTGGGAGTAAATATTTATAAAGTTAAAGTCCATACTTTATATCTTACCAAATATTTTAAATAGTCATCAACATTTATCTGTTTTTACTTTTCAGTACAAATCAACAATGTCTTCGATGCGCAATTCGATATCTATAATACTCGACAAACACATATTAACTGGACCTAATTACCTCACTTGGCTAAGAAATTTGAAAATAGTCTTAAATTCGGAAAGGGTAACATATACACTGACTCAGTCGCCCCCTGTTGAGGCTCCGACTGACTGCAATCCTGAGGAATTGCAGGCTTACGAGGAATGGTGTGACCATGACTTGATAGCTAGGTGTTATATGCTGACTTCTATGAACGATGAGCTACAGAGGCGTTTTGAGGGTGCAAAGAGTGCTGCTGACATTCATTTGCATCTCAAAGAGCTCTTTGGTGAGCAAACACGACCTCTAAGGCATGCTAGCCGTCAAGGAGCTGATCACTTTGCGCATGCGAGATGGGGCCTCGGTCCATGAGCATGGCCTAAAGGTGATCGGGCTCGTGGACAAGCTCGTTGGCATGGATTTGATCTTGCCTTCGGAGTTGACCACGGACGTGTTGCTGTTATCGCTGCCTAGCTCATTTGATCCTTTTGTGGTGAACTTCAACATGAACAAGATGGAACCGACCCTTGAGGAGTTGGTAAACATGCTTGTTACATTTGAATCCACCATCAAGAAAGAGAAGTTGGTTCTTTATGTGGGTTCTTCATCTGGTACGAAGATTGATCCACATGGGAAGGGAAAGAAGAGTTCTTTCCGAAGTCCCAAGAAGAACGTGCCCTTGTTGAGGCAATCTCCGAATCCCGTTGTGGCAGCCAGACCAGTTAAGGCTGACAAGACTGGTGATGTTTGTCATCACTGCAAGAAGCCTGGACATTGGAAGCGAAATTGCAAGGAATATCTGTCCCAGAAGTGTTCTGGAAACGGTATGTTCTAAATTTAAGTAAACATTTTAATTAACTCTACTTCTTGGGTATTAGATACCGGTTGTGACTCACATCTCTGTAATGGGTTACAGGTGATGGGAAGAAGTAGGAAGCTTAAGGAAGGTGTGACCTTCTTGAGGATGGGCAATGGAGCAAGAGTTGCTGCCAAGACCTTAAGAGATGTTTACTTATTGTTGAACAATAGTTTTAAGTTAATTTAGAGATGTTTGTTTGTACCTTTTTGATGAAAAACATTATTTCCATTTCTATTGTGATAAAGATGGATATTCTTGTTTATTTAGCAAAGGTGTTTGCAACATTTACAAGAATGAATGTTTAATTGGTACTTGAGAACTTGAAAACGATCTCTATAACTTAAAAGTAAAAGATATTCTACTAAATGTCCATTCAAAGGCAGATACCATATGAGATATGGATGGGTAAGCCTCCCAAATATTCTTATCTTAGAATATGGGGAGCCCTGCTTATGTGAAGCAGGTAAGTGGGAGATAAATTGGATTGTTGATCCATTTTATGTTACTTTGTGGGATATCCAAGGAATTAAGATTGGATATCATTTCTATCATCCCCTAGAAACAAAGGTGTTTGTTTCTTGGAATGCAACCTTTTTGGGAAAAGGATTTTCTATTGGATAGAAAAAGGGAGATGATAGAACTCGAAGAGGTTCGAGAGAAACCCACAATTATAGAACCCACACCCGATGAGCCAAGAGAGGAGATACAAGCTCCTAGCAGATACGAGAAAGTCTCGAGACCACCTATGAGGTATGGTCAGCTTCTTGAAGAAAGGCCATGATGAGCCTAACCATGGATGTGATCCAAGGACCTTCAAGGAAGCGTTATCTGATGCCGATTCATCCAAGTGGCTTGAAGCAATGGAATCTGAGTTGAATTCCATACATTCAAACCAAGTGTAGGATCTTGTGGATCCACCTGAGGGAACTGTTCCCACAGGGACTTGGGGCGGATGGGAAGGTATTGACCTTCAAGGCGCGATTGGTGGCAAAAGGTTACACTGAAAGACAAGGAGTTGACTTTGAAGAAACCTTTTCCCAGTCGCAATGTTCAAGTCCATAAGGATTTTATTAGCCATAGCTGCATAGTATGACTATGAGATATGGTAGATGGATGTTAAGACAAGTCTTTCTTAATATGGATTTTGAGAAAGTGTTTTACATGTCTCAACCTGAAGGGTTTACATCTGTCGGAAGTGAGCATATGGTATGCAAACTTCAGAGATCTATTTATGGTCTAAAGAAGGCATCTAGGAGTTGGAACCTCAGATTCGATAGTACGATCAAAGAGTTTGATTTACTAAGAATCATGAGGGACCCTGAGTGTATAAGAAGGTCAGTGGGAGTGTCGTGACATTCCCGATATTTTATGTTGATAACATTCTACTCATTGGGAATGATGTAGGAATGTTGCAATCAACTAAGATATGATTAGCGAGTGAGTTCTCGATACAGGACTTGGGTGAAGCATCTTTTGTATTGGGATACAGATCTATTGAGATAGATCGAAAAGATGGCTTGGTCTCACCTAGTCCACATACATTGATACCATCGTGAAGCGGTTCTCGATGGATGAGTCCATGAGAGGACGTCTACCAGTGTGTCATGGCGTGTCCATATCCAAGTCTGTCTCCCAAGACAGATGCAGAGATAGTGGCGATGACACGCATTCCGTATACTTCGGAAATTGGTAATATCATGTATGGGATGATATCTACACGTCCTGACGTGGCATTTGCACTATGTGTAGTGAAAGGATATCAATCGAACCCTGGTCTTCCACACCTGAAAGCTGTGAAAGACATCCTCAAGCAGTTGAGAAGGACCAATAAGTTGTTCTTGGTCTATGGGGTAGAGAACTGAAATTGGAAGGCTATACCGACTCTAGCTTCCAAAGCGATATCGATAACTCGAAGTCAACCTCTATTTTGTATTCATGCTCAATGGTGCTGCTGTCTCTTGGAAGAGTTCCAAGCAAGACAATATTACGGATTCCAGCACAGAGGCCGAATACATTGCTGCATCAGATGCAGCAAGAGAGGCTGTTTGGATAAGGAATTTCGTCCAAGAGTTGGGCGTCATTCCTAATGGAGTTGCTCCTATCCCGGTGTTGTGTGACAACACGGGAGCTTTAGCTCAAGCAAAGGAGCCAAGGTCTCATCAGAAATCCAAACTCGTATTGAGAAAGTACCACATCCTCGGAGAGATTGTGGAAAGAAGAGTAGTGTCTATTGACAAAGTCGGCTCCGCAGATTATGTTGTTGATCCACTAGCTAAGCCTTTACCTGGACCATTGTTCGACAAGCATCGCGAATCAATGGGTTTTACGCATATAGGTAGTTGGCTCTAGTGCAAGTGGGAGATTGTTAGAGTAGGTGCACGTCGAGCCAAGTGTTGGCCGAGTGTTCACAATGAAACTCTATGTATAAGCAGTCTTTATTTTAATAATATTTGAAATTATTATTTTGGCAAATCTTTATCTGTATACCCATGCTAGCTGCATAGATAAAGCCCTTGAATATACAAATAGTAGAAAGAATATGGGATGCTCATATGATGAGTATCATGAAACTCATATTTGTAATACTGTATATTCTAAACAGTTCCTAGTCGATTCAGCCGCCACTAAGAAGGATATAGGCCGCTCGAGTTAGAGACTAGTATCTGCGATGTGAGTACCATGTTTCATTGGTAGGGGACATTGTGATGTCCGAACATGCAGATAGGTGCTCCTTGTAGAGTGCACTGAACAACCCTCCATAAAAGGACTTTCCAAGTGGTTCTCACTTATCGAGTGGAAAAGTCCTGGTTTATGGTTGTACAGAATTAGTCCTTATGACCCGGGACAACATTGAGACTCTATGTGCTAGAATTACACTTTGACTTGTTTACCGACTCTCATGGGGTCATCAGGTGGCAAGGTTGGGTGTTCTGTCGAAACACATAGGAGTCGATGCATTGTAGTCGGGGATTCACCGCTTACCTTCGGGTATGGATATCCTATGTGTTATCATGTGTATGTAGATCGAAATCTCTGGCCAGAGTATGGTTGTAATTATGAAAGGTGTTTCATAGATTACACCATCGATGCAACTACGACATGACACATAGTATCGATTCTTGGACAACTCTCGATATACCAATGGTTGTCGAATCGATCGGGATATATGAGTTGAAGGGACCGTACTGTACGCTAACCATAATTGAATGGTTCTTGCAGGCACTATCATGTGATACCTAGGGAATCACGTAAGCGATGCTGCTAGGCGTTTAACGTGATTGGTTGGGTACTATCAGACTTGAGTTCTGACGTTCTTACTATCAAGGAGTTGATAAGTAAGAATGGAGCGATTGGGGTATGCTCGAATAAGGACATGTTTAGTCCGAATCACATTGAGATGTGAACCCACGGCTAGTTGTATCAATGAACCATTGAGGGCCACACAAGTACTAGCTTTGTAAATCCCGATGAGAAGTAAAATAGTTCAATGTGTTGAACGGCTTATAAAGGAGTTTATAAGCGTAAAGGAAAATTAGAAGTATGACTTCTATAAAGGAGAAAATAGTTCAAAGTGTTGAACGGCTTATAAATGTGTTTATAAGTGTAAAGAAAAATAGAAGTATGACTTCTATGAGAGAAATGTAAATTTTGATTTATGGAAGTGTTTCTAAATTAAAATTTGGTCAAGTGAATAATGTAATTGAAAATTGTGATTTTCATAGACATTATTATGGACTAAATAAATTAATTCAAGTGTTGAATTAATTAAACACTAGTGGGCCTAGTAGAGCCCAAATAATTAAATTAATTCAAGTGTTGGATTAATTAAATAATATTGAGTCTTGTAGAGCTCAATTAAAATAATTATTTAAACTAGTGGGACTTGAGTAAATTCAAGTAATGTTTAAATAGTCTCAAATGTGTTTGAGATATTTAAATTTAGTCCAAAGTTTTTAATTTGATTAAAAACTATATAATATGCATGCATGGGAGGTGAAGGGTTGGAGATTACTTTTTAATAAAATAATGCAAGGCATGCTACTTTTCACTTTTGCTTTTTGCAACACCAAGACAAGGAATTGAATTCATTCTCCCTTCCCTCAACCATGAGATGGCCGAAACATGCTCTAAAATTCTCTCCCATTTTTCTCTCTTCTTTGTGTTCTTGAATTGTTTAAGAACACACACTTCTCTTTGATAAATCCTCACATTTTTCTAGTGCAAATTGTGAGGGGATTTACCTAGTTGGTGGTGGGCTTAATTTTGGAGTAAGGAGGAGGCTTGAAGATCTTCATCCATTCAAGAGCTTTGTTGCTAGTCAACAAAGTTGGAGCCACAATCAACTTTTTAAAGTTGATAGGTACATTTCTTTAACATCCTTTGTATGGTTTGATTTTTGTAAATATTACACAAGATTTTTCATGGGGTGGCCGAAATTTTACATAACAAAATTTGATTTTTGTGCTTCCGTTGCGTTTCCGGCCACCGTAACCGGTCCGCTTTCAGGTCAAGGCCGCCCGCATTTGGTGGAATGCGACGAAGGTCAGTGTTACTGTTGCGACACTGAAGTGGTCAGAATTTACAGACTTGTTCTATGACAAGTATTTCCCCGACGCCCTTCGAGCGAGGAAAGTTACAGAGTTCTTGGAGCTTCGACAGGGAGGCATGGATGTTGGTGAGTACATTCTGAAGTTCGAGAAGGGTTGCCTTTTTGCTCCATATGTTGCTTCGAACGACAAGGACAAAGGCGCTCATTTCATTCGAGGCCTTAGAGCTGAGATTCGACGGGACATCAACATGTCCAAGGCCGTTACTTTCAAGGAGATTGTATCCAAAGCTTTGATGGCAGAGCAGGACGAGAAGGACATTGCCCGGGAGAGGCAAGAGAGACACCAGGCCATTGCTCAGAGAGGCCAGGGTTCGAATCAGAGGGACAGGGATCGTTTCAAGGGTAAGGGTAAGATGGAGTTCAGTCCTAGACCTCCGCCAGTTCCAGTTGCTCCAGTTGATCCTGAGAAGCCACTATGTCCTAAGTGTGGCAAGCATCACCGTGGAGAGTGCAGATATGGCACTCATACTTGTTACCGTTGTGGCACGGTAGGCCACGTTGCCAGGAATTGTCCGAGAGGAGATAGCCAAGGGAAGGTGCAGGGTCGTATCTTTGCGATGTCTAAGGAAGGTATTAATCGTGATTCTTCATTGATCTCTAGTACTATTTTGATTTCAGGCAGAGTAGCTACAACTTTGGTAGATACTGGTGCTACTCATTCGTTTATGTCTGATTTATTTTTGAGATCGTTGGGTATAGTTCCTTCTGTTCTTCCCCTTCAGCTTAGTGTTATTTTGCCTTCGGGGAACGTGTTGTGCCCGACCTCGATCATGTATGCGTGCCCTGTTAGTATTGAGGAGCGAGTTGTATTCGCTGATTTGATTGTTATCCCTATGGTTGCTTTTGATGTTATTCTTGGCATGGATTGGCTATCGACTTACCGTGCAGTTATCGATTGTGTTGCTAAAAAGGTGACTTTTGCAGATGGTGGCCATGGAGGAGCTCTCGCCAGCACAGGTACTTCGCTGGTCCTTCCTTTTATTTCTTGTCTTGAGGCTGAGAGATTGTTGTGTAGAGGTTGCGATGGATTTCTTGCTTCTATTGTGGATGTTGATAGATTGATTAAGTTGAATGTAGATGATATCGATGTTGTGAGGGAGTTTGCTGATGTGTTCGAGGATGATGTTCCGGGTTTGCCGCCGGATAGGGATGTTGAGTTTGTGATTGATTTAGCTTCAGGTACGGTTCCTATTTCTAAGGCTCCGTACAGGATGGCCCCTACAGAGATGAAGGAGTTGAAGACTCAGTTGCAGGATCTTTTAGACAAGGGCTTTATTCGTCCGAGTTCTTCGCCTTGGGGAGCTCCGGTTCTGTTTGTCAAGAAGAAGGATGGTTCTTTGCGACTGTGTATCGACTACAGGGAGCTTAACAAAGTGACTGTCAAGAACAAGTATCCGTTGCCTCGGATAGATGATTTGTTTGATCAGCTCCATGGTGCTACTGTGTTCTCGAAGATTGATCACCGGTCTGGCTACTATCAGTTGAAGGTTAGGGAGTCTGATATCCCTAAGACAGCTTTCCGGACCAGGTACGGTCACTATGAGTTTCTGGTCATGTCTTTTGGTTTGACTAATGCCCCTTCAGTCTTCATGGATCTGATGAACCGTGTGTTCAAGCCTTATCTGGATAGCTTTGTCATTGTTTTCATCGACGATATCTTGATCTATTCCAAATCCAGAGAGCTTCATGCCGAGCATCTCAGAGTTGTTCTTCAGTTGTTGCGAGAGAAGAGGTTGTTTGCCAAGTTGAAGAAGTGTGAGTTTTGGCTGGATCAGATTTCTTTTCTAGGCCATGTGGTTTCGAGAGATGGCATTGCTGTTGATCCGTTGAAGATAGAGGCGATTCAGAGTTGGCCTATTCCTACCACTGTTCCTGAGGTACGCAGTTTCCTTGGTTTGGCAGGTTACTATCGTCGTTTCATTTCAGGTTTCTCCAAGATTGCCCTGACATTGTCCAATCTGACAAGGAAGACTGTGAAGTTCGAGTGGTCTATCGATTGCAAGAGTGCATTCCAAGAGCTGAAGATAGATTGACGACAGCTCCTATTCTTTCTTTGCCCAGTGGTTCTGAAGATTTTGTTGTCTTTACCGATGCGTCGAAGAGAGGCCTTGGTGCAGTGCTGATGCAGCGAGGTAAGGTCATTGCCTATGCGTCTCGCCAGTTGAAGGATTATGAGAAGAATTATCCGACGCACGATTTGGAGCTAGCAGCTGTGGTTTTCGCCCTGAAGATTTGGAGGCATTATCTGTATGGCGAAAAGTGTGAGATCTTCACAGACCACAAGAGCTTGAAGTATCTGTTCTCGCAGAAAGAGCTCAATATGCGACAGAGGAGGTGGTTAGAGCTTGTCAAGGATTACGATGTGACGATCAGTTACCACCCGGGGAAAGCGAATGTAGTGGCTGATGCTTTGAGCCGCAAGTCGAGTGCTTCATTGAGTTCTTTGATTCAGAGACCATTGTTGACGGATTTCCAGAGAGAGGAGATTGATCTGGTGATTCCAGGGACCATTGCTCGTTTGTCAGCGTTGGTTATTCGATCTACTTTGATGGACAGGATCCGTAGAGAGCAGTCGACTGATGTTCAGTTGGCAGAGTTGAGAGCTAGAGCTGAGGCTAGAGGGAATTCAGAGTTTAGTCTGAATGGTGATGATTTGGTGACTTTCAGAGGCCGTATTTGTGTTCCTTCAGGTGATGATATTCGTCGAGACATTCTGTCAGAGGCTCATACCGCACCTTATTCGATTCATCCAGGTAGCACGAAGATGTATCAGGATCTTCGTCGACTCTATTGGTGGCCAGGTATGAAGAGAGATATTGCTTTGTTCATTTCTCAGTGCCTTACCTGTCAGCAGGTGAAGATTGAGCATCAGAGACCTGCTGGGACATTGCTTTCTTTGCCGATTCCTCAATGGAAGTGGGAGCATATCACTATGGATTTCGTGACTGGTTTACCCAGGACGCAGAAGGGTTTTAATTCCATTTGGGTCATCGTTGATCGATTGACCAAGTCAGCGCACTTTCTTCCAGTCAAGACGACGTACTCCATGTCTCAGTACGCCGAGGATTACATTGCAGAGATTGTTAGACTTCATGGGGTTCCTGTGTCGATCGTGTCTGATCGTGACCCTAGATTTACCTCAGAGTTCTGGAAGAGTTTGCACAGAGCTATGGGTTCTCGATTAGCTTTCAGTACAGCTTATCATCCTCAGAGCGACGGTCAGTCAGAGAGAGTCATCCAGATTCTTGAGGATATGCTCAGAGCTTGTACTATTGACTATTCTGGTAGTTGGGATTCCAAGTTGCCTCTTGTGGAGTTCACGTACAACAATAGCTACCAGGCGTCGATTGGTATGGCACCGTATGAGGCACTTTATGGCAGGAAGTGCAGATCCCCTTTGTTTTGGGATGAGGTTGGTGAGAGGAAGATGTTGGGCCCCGAGTTGGTCCAGCAGACAGCCGATGTTGTTGCAGTGATCAGAGAGAGGATGAAGACTGCTCAGTCGAGGCAGAAGAGTTATGCAGATGTTCGTCGCAGACCTTTGCAGTTTGAGGTTGGCGATCATGTATTTCTGAAGATAGCACCTCTCAAGGGTGTGATGAGATTTGGCAAGAAGGGCAAGTTGAGTCCTAGATTCATTGGTCCATTCGAGATATTGGACAGAGTTGGTGACCGAGCCTACAAATTAGCCCTACCGCCCGATCTTGACAGAGTCCATAATGTGTTTCACGTATCGATGCTCAGGAAGTATATTGCAGATCCTTCCCATGTTCTTCGCCACGAGCCATTGGACTTGACGCCGAATTTGACTTACCAAGAGATTCCGGTCCAGATTTTGGATCGCACTGTCAGAGTATTGAGGAACAAAGAGATCGGCATCGTTAAAGTCTTTTGGAGGAACCATTTGATTGAGAAGGCTACGTGGGAACCAGAGACTGAGATGAGAGAGAGGTATCCTGAGTTGTTTGTGCAGTGACATCAATTTCGAGGACGAAATTCCTCTAAGGAGGGGAGATTGTAATAGCCGAGCCCGGTGTACGGTACGGTTTAAGCTTTATTGTGTTATTTGGGTTTATGATTAGATGATAGTTGTGTTTTGGGCTATAGTATTATTGGTTATTATTTATTTGAGGTGTTAGTTGGTGTTGATTGTTCGTTTCAGCGTTTCGGATCGATTTTAGTTGAGTTTGTACTGTTCATTGCCGTGAGTAGAGTGCACCCGCGCTCTTAGAGGAGTGCCCCCGCGGTGTACTATTCATCATTTTGCATTTGGAAGGCCGTGGCACCACCGCACCCGCGGTGTGCACCGCACCCGCGGTAATTGTAGCACCGCACCCGCGGTGTTTGTGCATGGGATTTATTTTGGAATGCCGTGAGCTTAGCGCACCCGCGGTGCTTGTGTGACCGCACCCGCGGTGTAAGTATGGGCGAGTTATTTAGTACCTTTTTGATTGAGTTGACTTCATTCCTACCTTATCTTATCTTCTTTTTCGAGATTTCCTCTCTAGTTCCAAGGGTTTTCCTCCATTTCAAGTGCTTCCTACCTTTGATTCTTGGAGTTATTTGGATTTCCGACTTGAGATTAACGTTCTCCGTGGTATAAGGAAGCTTAGGTAAGTTTTTGGTGCGATTCTATTGAGGTTTCGAGTTAAGAGTTATTTTGGATTTGATGTTTTGTTGGTTCTATGGATTATTTAGCTTGGATTCTTGGATTTAGACTTGATGTTGGTGTTATTTATGGATTATTGTTGTAGGTGGTGTACCAAGAGTATAGTTGGAGGTGTTCTATTGGTTTGTAAGTGGAATTTCATCCTTTTTGCTCACATGATATTATATGTATTGTGTTTTAATGGTTTCAAAGTGTTATTCCCTTCCATTGATCCATTGTTATGTATTAATTTCATTGATTATCTATTGGAGGCATTGATGTCTCACTATTATTAAAAGGGAATACAAGAGATATTATGAGATTGCGAAACGACGGCTTTAAATGATATTCAGAGTTCAAATGTTTTTATTGGATTGATTAATCATAGTCAGAGCATTGCATGCAATTAGATGATCATCGACCATAGGCTTTTATCCCTCAGAGTTATCGGTTTATATCGATAGGGGTATTAGCAACCATAGACAGAGATACTATTGATATCAATCCAACCAGAGAAAAGAGAAATACCATCTTATTGCTATGATATTGCTATGCTATTGCTACGTTATTCATGTTTCAGAGTTGATGGTATTTATGATTTCAAAGTCATGTTTTACAGAGTATACTATGTATCATTGCTATGTAAGAGTTCCACTTGCTGAGATTTATTCTCATTTCAGTTTATTCATGTGATGCAGATCCGAGTGGAGGCCCGGGACGTTGACAGTGGATAGGGGTCATATGCATGCACCGTTGGAAGGAAGATTATTTTTGTATCATTTTGGGACATGATCATAAGAATGATTCTTTTGTATTTTTTATCTCATTTGAATGATCATGTGATTATTTTGTAAACATTTTCATGAAATGTATTTTGAAACTCCTTCCATATTTTAAAGAAAAATTTTAAATTCCGCTGTATTTTAATTGTATCGGGTCAGGGTGTCGCAGTCATAAACTACCGCCCGGGCGCCACCTCCTCTGCCCGGAGCATACTCTTGTTACACAATGGCGCTCGGGCGGTCATTTTCTACCGCTCGGGCGCCAACAGTTATGTCCGAAACATACCCAAGTCATGTGTACTCTTATTTCGTGTCCCGATTAATCCTTTCGTAATCATATCAAATTATAAATCCATAATTACAGATTACTCGGATTAAATTTCCGGGCATTACAGCAGCGAAGAGATCTCGCTAGGGCGGTCAAAAGTGACCGCCCCAGCGAGAATGTTGGTCTAGCTGAGGAGTTTTTGCGTGAACCTCTCGCTAGGGCGGTCAAAAGTGACCGCCCCAGCGAGACCATGGACATAGCCGATGATTTTAATTCGAGAACCACTCGCCCCAGCGGTCAAAAGTGCTCGCCCTAGCGAGCGACGAGATCCAAGAAGATTTGTTTCCAAGTTTTGTGGACTCTATTCTACACCATAGACCTAAGACACGAGAGAGGCGGCGTTTTGGGCGATTTTCATCACTTTCATCAGATTTCTTGGAGAAAAGGCTAGGAGCAAAGGAGATTTCGAAGACTTCGAGATTTCCACGCGTCGTGGCCGTCATCCGTCGTCATCTTTAGTATTTTCATTATTCAGTTTTTAATTCTTAGATTGTTGCTTTGTTATTATGAATTTTAGTGGCTAAACTCTAGATTTGTTGGGATTTGAGGGGATCTTACCCCGTACTCGTTGTTTAACATTATTGCTCGACGTTTCTATGAGTGATTTGTTTATGCTTTTGTGCTTTCTTATTTCAATAGAAGTCTAGCTAACTTCCTTTGATTATTTCGTGTTGTTGATGATTTCGATAGAATAATTGACAATAGGATCGAATAGTATAGACCACGGATTTACAATTTTAGTAGATATACGGAATTGGATACGTGTCGATAGTGATAATTCACCCGGATGAAAGCTAGTGGATTCCATAGAACGTAATGCAATCGTGAACTGTTAAATAATTGAGGATACTTGATTACTGCATGTTTATGATTAGTATTAATATAGCTCGACAGAGTATATTAATTAGTCTAGGGAATTCCGTCGAATGCACGAGTAAAAGTCGAGTATAATTATTTGAACACGAGCGGTAGGTGAACTGATAATTCCCAACAAATTCGTTTCTCATTTGATTTTCATCCAATTTAATCATTGATTTCTTGATTACTTTTTCTTGCACTTTAATTATTTTAGTTATTAAATCCACTTTAGTTTAATCACCAACTCAATCTATCGTTGCTAAAGAAATTTACTTGAAAATAAAGATCGTGTGACGCAGTCCTCTTGGATCGATACTCGTATTCACTTACGTTTATTATAACTTGACTATCGTGCACTTGTGATATTTTAAATCGAGCTTTCATTTATAAAACAAATTTTGGGACTATTCACTGTGCAAGTTTTGCTCGGTCACAACCCCAAAATAAAATCCATAGAAATGTCAATCCAAGTTCTTTTTAAGAATAGCACGCAAAAGTGTTCCCAAAGTTCTATTGACAACTTCAGTTTGTCCATCCGTTCGAGGATGACAAGTAGTAGAAAACAACAATTTTGTTCCAAGTTTAGCCCATAAAGTCTTCCAAATGTATCTGAAGAATTTAACATCGCGAACAGAATCAATAGTCCTAGGCATGCCATGCAACCTAACGACTTCTCTAAAGAACAAATCCGCCATGTTTCAAGCATCATCGGTTTTATGACAAGCTATAAAATGTGCCATCTTCGAGAATCTATCCACATTAACAAAAATAGAATCCCTCCCTTCTTAGTCCTAGGCAACCTTAAAATAAAGTCCATAGAAATGTCAATCCAAGTTCTTTTTAAGAATAGCACGCAAAAGTGTTCCCAAAGTTCTATTGACAACTTCAGTTTGTCCATTCGTTCGAGGATGACAAGTAGTAGAAAACAACAATTTTGTGCCAAGTTTAGCCCATAAAGTCTTCCAAAAGTAACTCAAGAATTTAACATCGCGACCAGAAACAATAGTCCTAGGCATGCCATGCAACCTAACGACTTCTCTAAAGAACAAATTCGCCATGTTTGAAGCATCATCGGTTTTATGACAAGCTATAAAATAAGCCATCTTAGAGAATCTATCCACAACAACAAAAATAGAATCCCTCCCCTTCTTAGTACTAGGCAACCCCAAAATAAAGTCCATAGAAATGTCAATCCAAGTTCTATTTAAGAATAGCACGCAAAAGTGTTCCCAAAGTTCTATTGACAACTTCAGTTTGTCCATCCGTTCGGGGATGACAAGTAGTAGAAAACAACAATTTTGTGCCAAGTTTAGCCCATAAAGTCTTCCAAATGTAACTCAAGAATTTAACATCGCGAATAGAATCAATAGTCCTGGCATGCCATGCAACCTAACGACTTCTCTAAAGAACAAATCCGCGATGTTTGAAGCATCATCAATTTTATGACAAGCTGTAAAATGTGCTGTGGGGACCCGGACGCTGATCTGTCTTATTAATCATTTTTGGGATTTAATTATCAATTAAGATAAAACAGGGTCTAAAAATTTTTCTTTTTAAAATAAAGTGCGGAAGGTAATGGCATCTATCTATTATACAAATCAGTATAATAATTATACAAGTCTTGTACAACACACTTCTAATTCAAACTAGTCTAAGGTTCAAATACTAAATTCAAGTAATAAACCAAGTCTACTACAAGTCCGGAATCACCACGCTAACTCGTCTTCTCTCATCGTCATCTCGACCCTGATCCAGCCCCACCTGTTGTCATGCACACATACAAAACAAGACAACAGCCGGATAACTCCGGTGAGAATAAATCCCAGTATAAAACATGGTAAGAATGTATAGAAACAATCTAATTTATAAAACACGCTATCATGTATAGAAACAATCTATTTCATAGTCTATGAAATTAATCAAATAAGCATGCAACTCAATTCAGATAAACATGCATATACACAATCTTAATCATAAAACATGCTAACCCAACTGAAAACAGTAATGATGGGTCCCATGGTCTAGGAGCCACATCCATATAAGCATGCAGTTCTAATCAAATCATGTCTAGACTTGACTCGATCTATAACTCTAGGGATCCCGGTGTGAATAAGACGTCACTGTCTGTCACCTACCCTACCAATCGAGGTGCTGTACGTCTTATTCCTAGACTTCGGCCTGATCTGTATCCACATCTACAAAGGGGCGGTGATCTTCCCCTAAGCTGAGATATCGCCGAACGTCTAGCAGTCTGGCTGATCTCCAAACTGTCCTATATTAAATGCATGAATACAAAATCTGTAAACAAGCATGATCATCTTAATGCAATGCAACATGATCTGTACACAAAGCATAATAAGATAAAACATAAACAAGAATATAGTATGTGATTTATTGGGCAACTCAAGGATGATCTCGATTGAGTTGTTTCTTCTCGAATATCACATGAATTATACCTTTGTCGTCCCGGTCTGACGAAGGCGAAGTCTTTTATTCAACTCTGTCCATATCAAATCTGAAATGACAATATCGAATACACTGTATCAGTAAATAACTCAATACACAATCTGTTTTGATCAATACTCAACTCAGTACATAATCTGATCAATATCTGAACAATGTACAATCTGATTCATATCAAAGATATCACAATCTAATCGAACTCATATCTGAATCTGATCAATCTAAATCAACTGATGTTTCGACGGCATAACAATACAATCTGAATAACCCCGTCAATCTGAACATCACAAATATAAGACTGAAACTCATAACCGGTGTCAATACAATCATACTCTGAATACTAACACAATTCTAATATAGAATCTCAGTCACTATCTTTCAAAAATCATAACAATTACAGACATAGTCTGTTCTTTAATCTGACTTCAATTATACGATATCTACGGTAGTAGATACACCATATCTGAATCACATGCAATTCTAGCAACATCATATTTTCAAAACATCTCAAAACGTAACAAGACTTACGTCCTTGTATAGCTCGTGTCGAGAGGAACACGATACTGCGTTCAGATTTTGATTCTGATATCCGGATTCTTCGTAACTTAAATTCTAAGCTCAAAAATATCAAGTTCCTCCCCAATCTCTCGATTCCTTTCTGCAGAATGAAAGGAATTTCTTTTGACACCTATATATATACTACATGCATAATTGAAGACGTGGCTTCATTTTCATAGTGCACGTCGCACCGCAGGTGCGGTGAGTGTAAGGAGCGCGGGTGCGCTCAAGCGGTGATCATATCCATTCTCTCAAAGCTGAGACCGCGGGTGCGCTGCTTACAATACCGCGGGTGCAGTGTCATTAGCGCGGGTGCGCTCCGTCTAATACCGCGGGTGCGGTGTGGCTACGGGATTTGCACTCCATTTTCTGCACATGCACCGCGGGTGCGGTGATGTCTAGCACCGCGGGTGCGGTGCTGCATTTTCAAGACTTTTCTATTTTTCCATCCTGGCAACACTTTATAATCTTATCTTATCATTTCTCATAATTTCTGGGCATTACATTTCTCCCCATCTTAGATCTGAGTTCGTCCCTGAACTCATAAGAAATCACTTCAGATATACGAGAAGAAATGTATACTAGAGTTTAAATCAAAACTCAAATCCCTGATCCCCATCTGGAATACAAATTCATAAAGTATAACATCATAATGCCTCTAAACTCAATCTTGTCATATTGGTTATACAACATCTGTATAAATCAGTCATCGTTCAATAAAACAATACTAACAGTCATGGTTCAACATGTTTATCCCAATCAAGGATATATTCAATCTTCCACTCTCAATACCAAGCATCATCATCTGATGTTGGTTTATCAAATCCGTCATTTCTGAGCTATCTTTATTCATTTCTGAATCTTCTTTATAAGGACTCTGTAGCACTTACTGTACGATGTGTCATCTGTAACTATCTCAGTACGCTTTTGATAGCGATCATCACAAAATCACCCATAAAGTAACAAAAACTTTATGTCAACTAGTGCTAGCATCCAGCACTACCACTCTCTGGATATCTTCCAATATCTGGTTAGTACATTCTGACTGTCTGTCAATGTCTCTGACTACCTGCCAATCTGTAATAAATCTGTACAAGAGAGCTTATGATAGAATCTATCACAAGTACAACTCCATCAAAATCACAATCTGATATCATCTACTTCAATATTCGAATCCATCTGATTATTTCTTTGACATCGATCTATGTCATCTAGTTCTGTTTGTACGTAATCTGGTACAAACTGATAGATATAGATTGAGAAATCTGTCAATCATAATCATATCATATCAAGATCTAAAGAAAATGGCTGTAATGTCATTACGAAAACCATAGAAATGTACTCCCATTTCTATTCAGAAATATACATATTCTGTAACAAATCTTCTGATTTCTATCTTTCTGTCTTCTTCTGTTAGCAATTCAGACTTATCAGTACAATTTCTGCTAATATTTCGGTACAATTTCTGCCATCACTGATCTAATCTATTTATATCACAACTATCTGTTATCCGAATGAAAACTGAATCCATCACTGTGCATGTCTGACACCATTTGTGATATCTGATTCGAACTATTCGGTATAAACAATCAGTTAATAATATAAAATAAAGAAGAAATACCTACCTGATATTTGCCTCTGATTATAAATATCAGTTCTGTTATACAAGTGTGAAACATTCTGATATCACAAGGTAATCAATCTTATATAAACACAAATCACATATCGGTTGCCCTAATCGAAACTCTGTTCTGATTATCGAAATACATTTCTGAGCATTCTGATCACATTTCTGCACTGTTGCAACTCTCAACTATTTACAATATTCTGTATCAAACATACATGCAAACTACATTAATATCAATCAGATTCGAGATAAAAACAGCCTATACAGATCTAGTGAGTTTAAGAAAACTCATAGAACAACGATTGCTGGCAATACTGATAATTCTGACTACTGATCAATCTTCACAGTGCCCAAATCATCTGCTATATCTCATATGCAAATAGAATATGCTCCCAACCAATATAAGATGTCTCACATACTGATTTAGAGTAATCACCATACGCAAGCAGATATAACATAATAAGGGAATAAGAGAATAAGAAAATCTGTAAAACTCAGCAATTCTGACTTTCTGACATCTCTGCTAATTCTGATATATCTGTTACCTGTGTCGTTTACAGTCACTGATTTCCGTCTCAACTGTGCAAAGGAATTGGTATACAAACTGCAGATATCACATATTCTGAATACCATCTGTTTCAATTATGATTCTTATCTGAATAATTTCTGTATACAATCATCACAGTTTTCAGAATATTCAATAAAATCTTCAGGTATTCGATTCGATAAATCACATACTTCAATTATATCAAATCTCATAGAGACAATAAGCATAAAATCATCAGAACATCTCTGAAGATACTGACACATACCAAAGAGAAAAACTAAATCAGATGTAATTCCTGGTTGGTACTCTTCTACTGATCTTTCAATTCATTCTGTAACATTCTGCACACTCAATATCATTCTGTTCTGAATTCTAAAACAACAATCAGTATCTAATCTAAATTCACTTGTGAAATCTATCTGTCTGATATAAAACAAATCTGAAATCTTATCTAGGCAAATATCAGCCAACTCATACATCATTGGCAGATCTGCCAATGTTAGGCTCGATTTCAGTAGGTCTACTGAATACATAGTGATGCAATCTGCTCCTTTCTGTATTAATCGAGTCCCTATACAGTACCAATATCAAAGGAATTCTAAATCTAGAATCCTTATCGTGGTTTCTCCACTGATCAATCGTTTCTGGTCTGAATCTTACCCTTTCTGGAAAAATTCTACAATATGTCTGTACTTGTTCAGCATATACATATCAATAATGCGTCCAAAGCAGAAAACACAAGTACATCATAATCTATCTCTATCTCATTCTTATCTTACTGTAGTATACAATATTCTACAGAAAGTTCTGATATCAACATCTCCTCAACAAGTAAGGACATCAATACTACAGTACATCCCGACTCAACCGGTACAGCATATATCAATGCAATTCTTTCAAAGATACTCATAATGAATGCATTAGTATACATCAATACATATGCAACATAATCATAGAGTAACAGTACCTGTCACTATATCATCAAGTGTCTCCTGGGGCTGTTCTTCGATCACCATATCCAGATGGTCCTGCTCCCTGAAATCTTCGGGAACCTCTCTGGGGACAAACTCTAGCAAAGTGCCCCGGCTGTCGACAGATACGACAACTACCAGTAACTCCCTGGCATAGCTCCGTGGGATGTCTTCCTCCGCAAGTGCTGCAATACCCTCCAATATAACTTGGGCTAGAACCACTCGAGCTAGAGGAACCACTTCCCAACTTCTTGAATGGCTTCTTTTGAACTTTCAGCAAATCTTGCTTTCCACTCGTGCTGCCACGCTCAATTCGAAGAGGGGACTGCTATGTCTGGGGTGGCTTCACACACAACCTGGTCAATTGTCTAATCAGACTCATCTCCGCTCTCTTTGCTCTACTCAAGATCTCAGCAAAATGGTACGGTCGTTGCAAATTCATGAATGCAACCACCTCTGAATTCAACCCTCTGATGAATTGATACACTACAGCTTCATCATTCCCAGCTAAATGAGGAGCAAAATGCAGTAGAGTAGAGAATTTAGCAATATATTGGTCAATATTCAGCTGCCCTTGGCTCAAATTCTCAAACTCTAATTTCTTGTTCTCTCGATACGAAGCTGAGAAAAACCTTCGATAGAATTCAGTTCTGAATATTTCCCACGACATCACTGTACCTCTCTGTGCCCACATTCTTCTACTGGTAATCCACCAACTCCTGGCGGCTTCTCGTAACTGATAAGGCACCATTTTAACCCTCTGTTCATCTGTACAATCAAGCAAATCGAACAAGATTTCTATATCATCAAACCAGTTCTGACAATCTTCAGATGTCTCAGTACCACTCAGAATCGGCGGCTGTAATAACTCAAACTCTTTCATCTTTTCTTCTAGCTGAGCTTCTGATACATCCATCTGTTCAGACGAAGTGCTACCCCTTTCTGGAAATCTCCGAGGCGGTATATCTGAATATCAAACAGATTAGTACCCAATCTATACAGTCTGTCTCAGCCCTCCTCTGATCATATACCTCTGATTCAGAATCGGTTCTGATTCAGGCTTAACCATCACATGCTGCAATCAACTCAGATAACAAACAACATGTACTAGGGAAAGAGATAAATCATGCTAGCACACATCATGCAAGTCAACATTAACATAATTCTCATGCTAGCAATCACATGCAAGGAAAGAAAATTCAATCTACCCCGCTCCTTCTCTTCTATCTCAGTCTAAAAATCTATCAACTCTGACTATCTCAATCTAAAGGATCTATCGCTTTGATAACCTAAGTCTAAAGGAACTATCCGCTCTGATACCACCTGTTGTGGGGACCCGGACGCTGATCTGTCTTATTAATCATTTTTGGGATTTAATTATCAATTAAGATAAAACAGGGTCTAAAAATTTTTCTTTTTAAAATAAATGCGGAAGGTAATGGCATCTATCTATTATACAAATCAGTATAATAATTATACAAGTCTTGTACAACACACTTCTAATTCAAACTAGTCTAAGGTTCAAATACTAAATTCAAGTAATAAACCAAGTCTACTACAAGTCCGGAATCACCACGCTAACTCGTCTTCTCTCATCGTCATCTCGACCCTGATCCAGCCCCACCTGTTGTCATGCACACATACAAAACAAGACAACAGCCGGATAACTCCGGTGAGAATAAATCCCAGTATAAAACATGGTAAGCATGTATAGAAACGATCTAATTTATAAAACACGCTATCATGTATAGAAACAATCTATTTCATAGTCTATGAAATTAATCAAATAAGCATGCAACTCAATTCAGATAAACATGCATATACACAATCTTAATCATAAAACATGCTAACCCAACTGAAAGCAGTAATGATGGGTCCCATGGTCTAGGAGCCACATCCATATAAGCATGCAGTTCTAATCAAATCATGTCTAGAATTGACTCGATCTATAACTCTAGGGATCCCGGTGTGAATAAGACGTCACTGTCTGTCACCTACCCTACCAATCGAGGTGCTGTACGTCTTATTCCTAGAATTCGGCCTGATCTGTATCCACATCTACAAAGGGACGGTGATTTTCCCCTAAGCTGAGATATCGCCGAAGGTCTAGCAGTCTGGCTGATCTCCAAACTGTCCTATCTTAAATGCATGAATACAAAATCTGTAAACAAGCATGATCATCTTAATGCAATGCAACATGATCTGTACACAAAGCATAATAAGATAAAACATAAACAAGAATATAGTATGTGATTTATTGGGCAACTCAAGGATGATCTCGATTGAGTTGTTTCTTCTCGAATATCACATGAATTATACCTTTGTCGTCCCGGTCTGACGAAGGCGAAGTCTTTTATTCAACTCTGTCCATATCAAATCTGAAATGACAATATCGAATACACTGTATCAGTAAATAACTCAATACACAATCTGTTTTGATCAATACTCAACTCAGTACATAATCTGATCAATATCTGAACAATGTACAATCTGATTCATATCAAAGATATCACAATCTAATCGAACTCATATCTGAATCTGATCAATCTAAATCAACTGATGTTTCGACGGCATAACAATACAATCTGAATAACCCCGTCAATCTGAACATCACAAATATAAGACTGAAACTCATAACCGGTGTCAATACAATCATACTCTGAATACTAACACAATTCTAATATAGAATCTCAGTCACTATCTTTCAAAAATCATAACAATTACAGACATAGTCTGTTCTTTAATCTGACTTCAATTATACGATATCTACGGTAGTAGATACACCATATCTGAATCACATGCAATTCTAGCAACATCATATTTTCAAAACATCTCAAAACGTAACAAGACTTACGTCCTTGTATAGCTCGTGTCGAGAGGAACACGATACTGCGTTCAGATTTTGATTCTGATATCCGGATTCTTCGTAACTTAAATTCTAAGCTCAAAAATATCAAGTTCCTCCCCAATCTCTCGATTCCTTTCTGCAGAATGAAAGGAATTTCTTTTGACACCTATATATATACTACATGCATAATTGAAGACGTGGCTTCATTTTCATAGTGCACGTCGCACCGCAGGTGCGGTGAGTGTAAGGAGCGCGGGTGCGCTCAAGCGGTGATCATATCCATTCTCTCAAAGCTGAGACCGCGGGTGCGCTGCTTACAATACCGCGGGTGCGCTCCGTCTAATACCGCGGGTGCGGTGTGGCTACGGGATTTGCACTCCATTTTCTGCACATGCACCGCGGGTGCGATGATGTCTAGCACCGCGGGTGCGGTGCTGCATTTTCAAGACTTTTCTATTTTTCCATCCTGGCAACACTTTATAATCTTATCTTATCATTTCTCATAATTTCTGGGCATTACATGTGCCATCTTCGAGAATCTATCCACAACAACAAAAATAGAATCCCTCCCATTCTTAGTCCTAGGCAACCCCAAAATAAAGTCCATAGAAATGTCAATCCAAGTTCTTTTTAAGAATAGCACGCAAAAGTGTTCCCAAAGTTCTATTGACAACTTCAGTTTGTCCATCCGTTTGAGGAAGAAAAGTAGTAGAAAACAACAATTTTGTACCAAGTTTAGCCCATATAGTCTTCCAAAAGTAACCCAAGAATTTAACATCGCGAATAGAATCAATAGTCCTAGGCATGCCATGCAAACTAACGACTTCTCTAAAGAACAAATCCGCGATGTTTGAAGCTTCATCGGTTTTATGACAAGCTATAAAATGTGCCATCTTCGAGAATCTATCCACAACAACAAAAATAGAATCCCTCCCCTTCTTAGTCCTAGGCAACCCCAAAATAAAGTCCATAGAAATGTCAATCCAAGTTCTATTTAAGAATAGCACGCAAAAGTGTTACAAAAGTTCTATTGAAAACTTCAGTTTGTCCATCCGTTCGAGGATGACAAATAGTAGAAAACAACAATTTTGTGCCAAGTTTAGCCCATAAAGTCTTCCAAAAGTAACTCAAGAATTTAACATCGCGAACAGAATCAATATTCCTAGGCATGCCATGCAACCTAACGACTTCTCTAAAGAACAAATCCGCGATGTTTGAAGCATCATTGGTTTTATGACAAGCTATAATGTGGGGACCCGGGCTCTAACTCAATTCTTTTGGGATTTAATTGGATCTTTGTTCGAAAATGTGGGTCAAAAATTTGCTTTTAACATCAATTCAAATGTATTAACGAAAGCATCACATGTCTCGATAGAAATTAAACAACGTAATGTACATACAAGTCTGTGCGTACAAACATACACTAGTGTTCAATGACAACTACAAACATAAGTGCTACAAGTCTAGTAGGAAACACTAGGAATCTTCCACGCCCGAGATCTCCACGCTATCAACTCTCTCTTCCTCGTCGTGACCCTGATCCTGCCCCACCTGTTGCCATGCACATATACAGACACGACAACAGCCGGATAACTCCGGTGAGAACATATCCCAGCATAAAACATGGATGCATGCAATGTAATAATCATATACAAATGCATAGCATATAACAAGTAACATTAATGTAAATCTAAACATGTAGAAGAATACAAATCTGTATTCAACATTTCAATCTTGACTCGACTCGTTTCTAATCTAGGGATCCCGGTGTGAATAAGACGGTCTGTCACCTACCCAACCACTCGGGACAACGGTACGTCTTATTCCTAGACTTCGGTCAACTCTGTATCGAGGGTCTACACATAGAGCAAATCTACTACTATGCGACGATACACCGAAATGTCTAGTTTTGGCAAATCTGCCAATATCTCCTATCTCAGGACTCAAATATAACTCAATAAATAAGACATTACATAATCAATGTAATAACAATCTAGTATGTGATTTAGGGAAACTCGTATCAAATCTGAATCGAGTTGTGCAATCCCAAGACCACATGAATTATACCTTTCTTTTCGCACTGTCTGTGTCGTAGTCGAAGTCTCAAGTTCAATATAGCCAATATAAATCTGAAATGGCAATGTGGATACACACAATATCAATCTCTAACTCAAAGCAACACCATATTCCAGTCAATAATAAATCTCGGTATAGATCGACGGCATAACGGCGTAGTTCTTTGATACCGGTAACTCAATCTCAACATATACAATATCATAATCTCATCAACATCACCATAATCTCATTATGACTTCAAAATCGGTACATTATCATATACATAGGCTAGAATTTCGAAATAATGGCATACGATAACCGAAAATCAATCCGATTGTATTTCTATAATGTGTACCCTATCAAGAACACATTCCTTCAATAAAATCATGACTTCTCCAACACATAAATATCTAGATATGCTGGAAATGAACAATACTTACATCCTTTCGTAGCTAACGATGCAAAGATCACAAATCCGGCCTCGGAATTAAAATCGGTTAGCTAGATCTTTCACAATTCAAAGTTTACTAGGAAGAAAGCTTGAGGAATTGCATGGCCTTGTCTCGGTTCTCTCTTACTGAAATGGCAAGGAAATGAAGCCACATACCCTTGTATTGCATGGCAAGGAACAAGTGTCTTTATTTTTCAAATGACACGCACTACCGCGGGTGCGGTACACTAGCAGCGCGGGTGCGCTGTGCTCACGGCGAGTTCATCCAAAAATGCAGCACCTAGACCGCGGGTGCGGTCCTTACATGACCGCGGGTGCGGTCTCACACCGCGGGTGCGGTCTTTCTAACACCGCGGGTGCGGTGTCTATTCGCACAATTTCACAAATTTCCTCTCAATGCACCGCGGGTGTAGTATCTCTAACACCGCGGGTGCGGTGTGGCTTCGGCCCTGCTGCTCAAAATCTCATAATTCATGAATTCTTATTTATACAAGTCTAACATCAATGCCAATTGACAATTCTCGAGCCTTACATTTCTCCCCCTCTTAGACAGGAGTTCGTCCTCGAACTCGCAAGCAATTACTCATGCAAGTATATATAAAATTGTAAAGTCAAAACGGGAAGAATGACTCACATCATAAGAATAGCTCGGGATGCCTCTGTCTCATATCAGACTCTGTCTCCCAAGTTGCTTCCTCGATGCCATGACGACTCCACTGAACCTTCACAAGCGGAATGGTCTTCGTTCTGAGCCGTTTTTCTTTCCGATCAAGAATCTGTATCGGTCGCTCAACATAGCTCAAAGTCTGATCTAACTCGGCTTCGTCAGGCTGAATGATATGAGAACTATCTGGCATATATCTACGCAGCATCGATACATGAAATACGTCATGTATCCCAGATAATGAAGGAGGAAGAGCAAGTCTGTAAGCTCGATCGCCAATCTTCTCAAGAATCTCATACGGACCGACGTATCTAGGAGACAACTTTCCTCGCTTGCCAAATCTGACAACGCCTCTGAAAGGTGAAATCTTCAAAAATACTCTGTCTCCCTGCTCAAATACTAATGGTCTGCGTCTGATATTGGCGTATTTGGCTTGCCTATCCTGTGCCGTCTTCATTCTCTTCTGAATGATCTTCACTTTCTCGGTCATCGCACGAATCATATCAGGCCCCAACTCTGGTACATAGGAAATATCATCCCAGTACAACGGAGATCTGCACTTCTTTCCGTATAACGCTTCGAACGGTGCCATCTCTATGCTCGTCTGATAGCTGTTGTTGTATGAAAACTCACACAACGGCAATGAATCCTGCCAACTAGTACCAAAGTCTAGTACTACAGCTCTCAGCATGTCTTCTAAAGTCTGGATAGTCCGCTCTGACTGTCCATCTGTCTGGGGATGATAAGCAGTGCTTAGGTGTAAAGTCGTACCCAAAGCCTGCTGCAAGCTGTGCCAGAAGTGAGAAGTAAATCGTGGATCACGGTCTGATACGATCGACTTCGGTACACCATGCAATCTGACGACCTCTCTGACATACAACTCTGCCATCTGATCGTGTAGATAGGTCATTCTGTACGGAATAAAGCACGCTGATTTGGTCAGTCTATCAATGATGACCCAAATCGAATCACAGCCTCGGGATGATAGAGGTAAATTCGTCACAAAATCCATGGAAATGTGGTCCCATTTCCATTCAGGAACAAACAAACTCTGAAGTAAACCTCCGGGATTCTTTCGCTTTGCCTTCACCTGTTGGCAATTCAGACATCTAGACACAAATTCTGCAATATCTGTCTTCATCTGCTTCCACCAGAATTGTGTTTTCAAGTCATTATACATCTTCCTGCCACCAGGATGAATGCTGAACCGACTACAGTGTGCCTCTGACATGATCTGTCGTCTCAAATCTGAAACATCTGGCACCACTAGACGGTTATTCACATACAGAACAAAATCTCTAACCTGATATTCTGAGATATGTCCAGCTCTGACCATATCAATCGCTCTCTGCACACTCGGATCAGTTCTTTGTGCTTCTTTGACCCTCATAATCAAGTCTGGCTCAATTTGAATCGCAGCAAGTCGCAATGGTCTACTCTCTATATCAAATGTCAATCCAGACAAGCAACAATCCTCTACTAAATTCGATACACCTACAGTCGACAAGGAAAGAGCACATACCTTTCGACTCAAGGCGTCTGCCGCTGCATTCGATTTTCCTGGATGGTACTTGATCTCGCAATCAAAATCTTTCAACAGATCAAGCCATCGTCGCTGCCTCATGTTCAACTCTGACTGAGAAAAGAGATACTTCAGGCTCTTATGGTCGGAATAGATCTCAAATTTCTTGCTATACAGATAATGACGCCAGATCTTCAAGGCAAAGACAATCGCCGCCAATTCAAGATCATGAATCGGATAACGGGTCTCGTGCGGCTTCAGCTGTCTAGAGGCGTACGCTATCACATGTCCACGCTGCATAAGAACACATCCCAACCCTCTGTGAGATGCATAACAATATACAACGAACTCACCTGTACCTGAAGGAATCGTCAAGACAGGTGCACTAGTCAGCCTCTTCTTCAGCTCAACAAAACTAGTTTCACAATCCTCAGACCACACAAATGGCATATTCTTCTGGGTCAACTATGTGATAGGCTTCGCTATACTGGAGAAATCTTGTATAAAACGTCGATAATACCCGGCTAGACCCATGAAACTGCGTATCTCTGGCACAGAAGTCGGTCTCGGCCAACTGATCACAGCCTCAACTTTACTCGGATCTACCGCAATACCCTCTCCAGATATAATATGCCCTAAGAAGACAACCTGTCGCAGCCAGAATTCACACTTGGACAGTTTGGCATACAGCTGTTCATTTCTCAAAGTCTTCAATACGATCCTCAGGTGATCTGCATGCTCAGTCAAACTCTTCGAATACACCAAAATGTCGTCAATAAACACAATCACAAAATCATCTAAATATCTCTGAAAAATGTGGTTCATCAAACTCATAAACACCGCAGGTGCATTCGTCAAACCGAAAGACATAACAACAAACTCGTAATGTCCATACCTGGTTCGGAATGCAGTCTTCGGTATATCAACATCTCTAACTCGGAGCTGATGATACCCTGATCTCAAATCGATCTTCGAATATACAGAAGATCCCTGTAGCTGATCAAACAAGTCGTCGATGCGAGGCAAAGGATACTTGTTCTTCACGGTTGCCTTGTTCAACTGCCTATAATCAATACACAATCGCATCGAACCATCTTTCTTTCGAACGAAAAGCACCGGAGCACCCCAAGGAGTTACACTGGGTCTGATATACCCCTTGGACAGAAGATCCTCCAACTGTGCTTTCAACTCTTTCAGCTCTATCGGTGCCATCCTATACGGAGCTCTCGAAATAGGAACAGAACCGGGCATAAGATCTATGCTGAAATCTACCTCTCGAACCGGAGGCAACCCTGGAATCTCATCAGGAAAAACATCTGCAAACTCGCAAACCACTGGCAGATCTGCCAATGCTGGGCTCGACTTCAGTAGATCTACTGAATATACGAGAAATCCCTCTGCTCCTCTCTGAAGCAATCTACTCATAGTCAGAGCAGATACTAAGGGAATCCGAGATCTGGAACCCTTGCCGTAGAATTTCCACTCGTCTGTCATTTCGGGTCTGAATCTGACAATCTTGTGGAAACAATCTACCGTGGCCCTGTACTTGGTCAACATGTCTATACCAACTATACAATCAAAATAAGCTAAACCAAGTACTACACAATCAAGATCGATCTCATGCCCCTCAAACTGAAACATACAGTGTCTAACAGTAGTTACAGATATCAAACCACTTCCCAACGGAGAAGCTATAGACACTACCGTAGACATCGACTCAACAGGCAATGCATGTCTCAATGCAAAATGTTCAGAGATGAATGTATGAGATGCACCTGTGTCAATCAACACATATGCAGGATAACCGCAGAGAAAACAGCTACCTGCAATGACGTCATCTGGCGCCTCCTGCGCCTGCTCCTCTGTCAGGGCAAAAACACGTGCCTGCTGTCTGGGAGGCTGACTCACGGTTTGACTACCTCCTGGTCTCTGCTGGGTCTATGTAGAGGGTGGCTGAAAGGAGTGTACAGAAGATGCCTGTCTCTCCATCTGTGGCACTGGTGCTAATGATCCTGTGCTCTAGAATCGTTGTGCACCTCTCTGGGGACAAACTCTGGCGAAGTGTCCCTGTTGCCTACAGATGTTGCAGCGTCCCAGAACTCCTTGACACTGCTCCGTGGCATGTCGCCCTCCGCACGAACCACAGTATGCGCCACTATAATCTGATCCCTGACCTCTCTGTCGAGATCCACTCGAACTCGATGAACTACTCCCAGATTTCTTAAACTGTTTGCCCTTAGCCTTCAGAAATTCCTTCTTACCACTACCACTAGCTCCACTGTCAAAACGAGGAGGAGGTGGAAACTGAACGGTGGTAGGCTGTGGCGGTCTCTGCCCCTGAACACCGTAGGAAGCTCCTCGCTGCCTGATCAAGCCAGCCTCTGCTCCCTTCGCTCGGTTCAGTGCCTCTGAAAAAGTGTTAGGCCGTCTCGTGTTCACCAAAGTAAAAACATCCGGATTCAATCCGTTGATGAACTGATCGGCCAGTGCCTCGTCGTTCCCGGCCACATGCGGTGCAAATCGTAGCAATGCAGAAAATTTAGCAACATACTCCTCGATGTTCCACTGTCCCTGTCTCAGATTCGCAAATTCAGCTCCCTTATCTTTTCGGTAGGAGACGGGGAAGAAGCGCTGATAAAACTCATTTTAAAGACTTTCCACGTGATATCAATGCCTCGGTGCTCCAAGGCTCTCTTCGTCGTCAACCACCAGCTCTTGGCAACCTCTTGCATCTGATGCCCTATCAATTTCACACGTCGCTCATCAGTATATGCCAAAGACTCAAACAACATCTCGATATCATCAAGCCAGCTCTCGCACTCTACTGCACTCTCTGTGCCCTTCAGGGTAGGCGGATGAAAAGACTGAAATCTCTTCAATAAGGTCTCCATCGGCGTAGCGGTAACATCGATCTGTGCACCTGATGTGCTACCCTGCTCTGGCTGTGGTATACGTCTAGCGGCATAAATCTGATCATAAAACTGATTAGTACACAATCAATATCATCTGTCTCAGCCCTCCTCTGATCATATACCTCTGATCGAGAATCGGTTCTGATTCAGGCTTGAAATGCTGTAACTCAATTCAGATAATACAACAACATATAATAGGGAAAGCAGTAAACCATGACATGCTAGCACGGTATAAGCAAGGAAGATGACTCGATCTACCCCGCTCATTCTATTCTATCTCAGTCTACAGAACCTACTGCTCTGATACCACCTGTTGTGGGGACCCGGGCTCTAACTCAATTCTTTTGGGATTTAATTGGATCTTTGTTCGAAAATGTGGGCCAAAAATTTGCTTTTAACATCAATTCAAATGTATTAACGAAAGCATCACATGTCTCGATAGAAATTAAACAACGTAATGTACATACAAGTCTGTGCGTACAAACATACACTAGTGTTCAATGACAACTACAAACATAAGTGCTACAAGTCTAGTAGGAAACACTAGGAATCTTCCACGCCCGAGATCTCCACGCTATCAACTCTCTCTTCCTCGTCGTGACCCTGATCCTGCCCCACCTGTTGCCATGCACACATATAGACACGACAACAGCCGGATAACTCCGGTGAGAACATATCCCAGTATAAAACATGGATGCATGCAATGTAATAATCATATACAAATGCATAGCATATAACAAGTAACATGAATGTAAATCTAAACATGTAGAAGAATACAAATCTGTATTCAACATTTCAATCTTGACTCGACTCGTTTCTAATCTAGGGATCCCGGTGTGAATAAGACGGTCTGTCACCTACCCAACCACTCGAGGCAACGGTACGTCTTATTCCTAGACTTCGGTCAACTCTGTATCGAGGGTATGCACATAGAGCAAATCTACTACTATGCGACGATACACCGAAACGTCTAGTTTTGGCAAATCTGCCAATATCTCCTATCTCAGGACTCAAATATAACTCAATAAATAAGACATTACATAATCAATGTAATAACAATCTAGTATGTGATTTAGGGAAACTCGTATCAAATCTGAATCGAGTTGTGCAATCCCAAGACCACATGAATTATACCTTTCTTTTCGCACTGTCTGTGTCGTAGTCGAAGTCTCAAGTTCAATATAGCCAATATAAATCTGAAATGGCAATGTGGATACACACAATATCAATCTCTAACTCAAAGCAACACCATATTCCAGTCAATAATAAATCTCGGTATAGATCGACGGCATAACGGCGTAGTTCTTTGATACCGGTAACTCAATCTCAACATATACAATATCATAATCTCATCAACATCACCATAATCTCATTATGACTTCAAAATCGGTACATTATCATATACATAGGCTAGAATTTCTAAATAATGGCATACGATAACCGAAAATCAATCCGATTGTATTTCTATAATGTGTACCCTATCAAGAACACATTCCTTCAATAAAATCATGACTTCTCCAACACATAAATATCGAGATATGCTGGAAATGAACAATACTTACATCCTTTCGTAGCTAACGATGCAAGGATCACAAATCCGGCCTCGGAATTAAAATCGGTTAGCTAGATCTTTCACAATTCAAAGTTTACTAGGAAGAAAGCTTGAGGAATTGCATGGCCTTGTCTCGGTTCTCTCTTACTGAAATGGCAAGGAAATGAAGCCACATACCCTTGTATTGCATGGCAAGGAACAAGTGTCTTTATTTTTCAAATGACACGCACTACTGCGGGTGCGGTACACTAGCAGCGCGGGTGCGCTGTGCTCACGGCGAGTTCATCCAAAAATGCAGCACCTAGACCGCGGGTGCGGTCCTTACATGACCGCGGGTGCGGTCTCACACCGTGGGTGCGGTCTTGCTAACACCGCGGGTGCGGTGTCTGTTCGCACAATTTCACAAATTTCCTCTCAATGCACCGCGGGTGTAGTATCTCTAAAACCGCGGGTGCGGTGTGGCTTCGGCCCTGCTGCTCAAAATCTCATAATTCATGCATTCTTATTTATACAAGTCTAACATCAATGCCAATTGACAATTCTCGAGCCTTACATATAAAATGTGCAATCTTCGAGAATCTATCCACAACAACAAAAATAGAATCCCTCCCCTTCTTAGTCCTAGGCAACCCCAAAATAAAGTCCATAGAAATGTCAATCCAAGTTCTTTTTAAGAATAGCACGCAAAAGTGTTCCCAAAGTTCTATTGACAACTTCAGTTTGTCCATTCGTTTGAGGATGAGAAGTAGTAGAAAACAACAATTTTGTGCCAAGTTTAGCCCATAAAGTCTTCCAAATGTAACTCAAGAATTTAACATCGTGAACAGAATCAATAGTCCTAGGCATGCCATGCAACCTAACGACTTCTCTAAAGAACAAATCCGTGATGTTTGAAGCATCATCGGTTTTATGACAAGCTATAAAATGTGCCATCTTCGAAATCTATCCACAACAACAAAAATAGAATCCCTCCCCTTCTTAGTCCTAGGCAACCCCAAAATAAAGTCCATAGAAATGTCAATCCAAGTTCTTTTTAAGAATAGCACGCAAAAGTATTACCAAAGTTCTATTGACAACTTCAGTTTGTCCATCCGTTCGAGGATGAGAAATAGTAGAAAACAACAATTTTGTGCCAAGTTTAGCATATAAAGTCTTCCAAAAGTAACTCAAGAATTTAACATCGCGAACAGAATCAATAGTCCTAGGCATGCAATGCAACCTAACGACTTCTCTAAAGAACAAATCCGCGATGTTTGAAGCATCATCGGTTTTATGACAAGCTATAAAATGTGCAATCTTCGAGAATCTATCCACAACAACAAAAATAGAATCCCTCCCCTTCTTAGTCCTAGGCAACCCCAAAATAAAGTCCATAGAAATGTCAATCCAAGTTCTTTTTAAGAATAGCACGCAAAAGTGTTCCCAAAGTTCTATTGACAACTTCAGTTTGTCCATTCGTTTGAGGATGAAAAGTAGTAGAAAAAAAAATTTTGTGCCAAGTTTAGCCCATAAAGTCTTCCAAATGTTACTCAAGAATTTAAAATCGCGAACAGAATCAATAGTCCTAGGCATGCCATGCAACCTAACGACTTCTCTAAAGAACAAATCCGCCATGTTTGAAGCATCATCGGTTTTATGACAAGCTATAAAATGTGCCATCTTCGAGAATCTATCAACAACAACAAAAATAGAATCCCTCCCCTTCTTAGTTCTAGGCAACCCCAAAATAAAGTCCATAGAAATGTCAATCCAAGTTCTTTTTAAGAATAGCACGCAAAAGTGTTCCCAAAGTTCTATGGACAACTTCAGTTTGTCCATCCGTTCGAAGATGACAAGTAGTAGAAACAACAATTTTGTGCCAAGTTTAGCCCATAAAGTCTCCCAAAAGTAACTCAAGAATTTAACATCACGACCAGAAACAATAGTCCTAGGCATGCCACGCAACCTAACGACCTCTCTAAAGAACAAATCCACGATGTTTGAAGCATCATCGGTTTTATGACAAGCTATAAAATGTGCCATCTTAGTGAATATATCCACAACAACAAAAATAGAATCCCTCCCCTTCTTAGTACTAGGCAACCCCAAAATAAAGTCCATAGAAATGTCAATCCAAGTTCTTTTTAAGAATAGCATGCAAAAGTGTTCCCAAAGTTCTATTGAAAACTTAAGTTTGGCCATCCGTTTGAGGATGACAAGTAGTAGAAAACAAAATTTTTTGCCAAGTTTAGCCCATAAAGTCTTTCAAAAGTAACTCAAGAATTAAACATCGCGAACAGAATCAATAGTCCTAGGCATGCCATGCAACCTAACGACTTCTCTAAAGAACAAATCCGCAATTTTTGAAGCATCATCGGTTTTATGACAAGCTATAAAATGTGCCATCTTAGAGAATCTATCCACAACAACAAAACTAGAATCCCTCCCCTTCTTAGTCCTAGGCAACCCCAAAATAAAGTCCATAGAAATGTCAATCCAAGTTCTTTTTAAGAATAGCACGCAAAAGTGTTCCCAAAGTTCTATTGACAACTTCAGTTTGTCCATCCGTTCGAGGATGACAAGTAGTAGAAAACAACAATTTTGTGCCAAGTTTAGCCCATAAAGTCTTCCAAAAGTAACTCAAGAATTTAATATCGCGACTAGAAACAATAGTCCTAGGCATGCCATGCAACCTAACGACTTCTCTAAAGAACAAATCCGCCATGTTTGAAGCATCATCGGTTTTATGACAAGTTATAAAATGTGTCATCTTAGAGAATCTATCCACAACAACAAAAATAGAATCCCTCCCCTTCTTAGTACTAGGCAACCTCAAAATAAAGTCCATAGCAATGTCAATCCAAGTTCTTTTTAAGAATAGCACGCAAAAGAGTTCCCAAAGTTCTATTGACAACTTCAGTTTGTCCATCCGTTTGAGGATGAAAAGTAGTAGAAAAAACAATTTGTGCCAAGTTTAGCCCATAAAGTCTTCCAAAAGTAACTCAAGAATTTAACATCGCGAACAGAATCACTAGTCCTAGGCATGCCATGCAACCTAACGACTTCTCTAAAGAACAAATCCGTGATGTTTGAAGCATCATCGGTTTTATGACAAGCTATAAAATGTGCCATCTTCGAGAATCTATCCACAACAACAAAAATAGAATACTTCCCCTTCTTAGTCCTAGGCAACCCCAAAATAAAGTCCATAGAAATGTTAATCCAAGTTCTTTTTAAGAATAGCACGCAAAAGTGTTCCCAAAGTTCTATTGACAACTTCAATTTGTCCAACCGTTCGAGGATGACAAATAGTAGAAAACAACAATTTTGTGCCAAGTTTAGCTCATAAAGTCTTCCAAAAGTAGCTCAAGAATTTAACATCGCGAACAGAATCAATAGTCCTAGGCATGCCATGCAACCTAACGACTTCTCTAAAGAACAAATCGCGATGTTTGAAGCATCATCGGTTTTATGACAAGCTATAAAATGTGCCATCTTCGAGAATCTATCCACAACAACAAAAATAGAATCCCTCCCCTTCTTAGTCCTAGGCAACCCCAAAATAAAGTCCATAGAAATGTCAATCCAAGTTCTTTTTAAGAATAGCACGCAAAAGTGTTCCCAAAGTTCTATTGACAACTTCAGTTTGTCCATCCGTTCGAGGAATGAAAAGTAGTAGAAAACAACAATTTTGTGCCAAGTTTAGCCCATAAAGTCTTCCAAAAGTAACTCAAGAATTTAACAATCGCGACCAGAAACAATAGTCCTAGGCATGCCATGCAACCTAACGACTTCTCTAAAGAACAAATCCGCCATGTTTGAAGCATCATCGGTTTTATGACAAGCTATAAAATGTGCCATCTTAGAGAATCTATCCACAACAACAAAAATAGAATCCCTCCCCTTCTTAGTACTAGGCAACCCCAAAATAAAGTCCATAGAAATGTCAATCCAAGTTCTTTTTAAGAATAGCACGCAAAAGTGTTCCCAAAGTTCTATTGACAACTTCAGTTTGTCCATCCGTTCGAGGATGACAAGTAGTAGAAAACAACAATTTTGTGCCAAGTTTAGCCCATAAAGTCTTCCAAAAGTAACTCAAGAATTTAACATCGCGAACAGAATCAATAGTCCTAGGCATGCCATGCAACCTAACGACTTCTCTAAAGAACAAATCCGCAATGTTTGAAGCATCATCGGTTTTATGACAAGCTATAAAATGTGCCATCTTAGAGAATCTATCCACAACAACAAAAATAGAATCCCTCCCCTTCTTAGTCCTAGGCAACCCCAAAATAAAGTCCATAGAAATGTCAATCCAAGTTCTTTTTAAGAATAGCACGCAAAAGTGTTCCCAAAGTTCTATTGACAACTTCAGTTTGTCCATCCGTTTGAGGATGAAAAGTATTAGAAAACAACAATTTTGTGCCAAGTTTAGCCCATAAAGTCTTCCAAAAGTAACTCAAGAATTTAACATCGCGAACAGAATCAATAGTCCTAGGCATGCCATGCAACCTAACGACTTCTCTAAAGAACAAATCCGCAATGTTTGAAGCATCATCGGTTTTATGACAAGCTATAAAATGTGCCATCTTAGAGAATCTATCCACAACAACAAAAATAGAATCCCTCCCCTTCTTAGTCCTAGGCAACCCCAAAATAAAGTCCATAGAAATGTCAATCCAAGTTCTTTTTAAGAATAGCACGCAAAAGTGTTCCCAAAGTTCTATTGACAACTTCAGTTTGTCCATTCGTTTGAGGATGAAAAGTAGTAGAAAACAACAATTTTGTGCCAAGTTTAGCCCATAAAGTCTTCCAAAAGTAACTCAAGAATTTAACATCGCGAACAGAAATCAATAGTCCTAGGCATGCCATGCAACCTAACGACTTCTCTAAAGAACAAATCCGCCATGTTTGAAGCATCATCGGTTTTATGACAAGCTATAAAATGTGCCATCTTAGAGAATCTATCCACAACAACAAAAATAGAATCCCTCCCCTTCTTAGTACTAGGCAACCCCAAAATAAAGTCCATAGAAATGTCAATCCAAGTTCTTTTTAAGAATAGCACGCAAAAGTGTTCCCAAAGTTCTATTGACAACTTCAGTTTGTCCATCCGTTCGAGGATGACAAGTAGTAGAAAACAACAATTTTGTGCCAAGTTTAGCCCATAAAGTCTTCCAAAAGTAACTCAAGAATTTAACATCGCGACCAGAAACAATAGTCCTAGGCATGCCATGCAACCTAACGACTTCTCTAAAGAACAAATCCGCCATGTTTGAAGCATCATCGGTTTTATGACAAGCTATAAAATGTGCCATCTTAGAGAATCTATCCACAACAACAAAAATAGAATCCCTCCCCTTCTTAGTACTAGGCAACCCCAAAATAAAGTCCATAGAAATGTCAATCCAAGTTCTTTTTAAGAATAGCATGCAAAAGTGTTCCCAAAGTTCTATGGACAACTTCAGTTTGTCCATCCGTTTGAGGATGACAAGTAGTAGAAAACAACAATTTTTTGGCAAGTTTAGCCCATAAAGTCTTCCAAAAGTAACTCAAGAATTTAACATCGCGAACAGAATCAATAGTCCTAGGCATGCCATGCAACCTAACGACTTCTCTAAAGAACAAATCCGCAATATTTGAAGCATCATTGGTTTTATGACAAGCTTATAAAATGTACCATCTTAAAGAATCTATCCACAACAACAAAAATAGAATCCCTCCCCTTCTTAGTCCTAGGCAATCCCAAAATAAAGTCCATGGAAATATCAATCCAAGTTCTTTTTAAGAATAGCACGCAAAAGTGTTCCTAAAGTTCTATTGACAACTTCAGTTTGTCCATCCGTTCGAGGATGACAAGTAGTAGAAAACAACAATTTTGTGCCAAGTTTAGCCCATAAAGTCTTCTAAATGTAACTCAAGAATTTAACATCGTGAACAGAATCAATAGTCCTAGGCATGCCATGCAACCTAACGACTTCTCTAAAGAACAAATCCGTGATGTTTGAAGCATCATCGGTTTTATGACAAGCTATAAAATGTGCCATCTTCGAAATCTATCCACAACAACAAAAATAGAATCCCTCCCCTTCTTAGTCCTAGGCAACCCCAAAATAAAGTCCATAGAAATGTCAATCCAAGTTCTTTTTAAGAATAGCACGCAAAAGTATTACCAAAGTTCTATTGACAACTTCAGTTTGTCCATCCGTTCGAGGATGACAAATAGTAGAAAACAACAATTTTGTGCCAAGTTTAGCATATAAAGTCTTCCAAAAGTAACTCAAGAATTTAACATCGCGAACAGAATCAATAGTCCTAGGCATGCCATGCAACCTAACGACTTCTCTAAAGAACAAATCCGTGATGTTTGAAGCATCATCGGTTTTATGACAAGCTATAAAATGTGCAATCTTCGAGAATCTATCCACAACAACAAAAATAGAATCCCTCCCCTTCTTAGTCCTAGGCAACCCCAAAATAAAGTCCATAGATATGTCAATCCAAGTTCTTTTTAAGAATAGCACGCAAAAGTGTTCCCAAAGTTCTATTGACAACTTCAGTTTGTCCATTCGTTTGAGGATGAAAAGTAGTAGAAAAAACAATTTTGTGCCAAGTTTAGCCCATAAAGTCTTCCAAATGTTACTCAAGAATTTAACATCGCGAACAGAATCAATAGTCCTAGGCATGCCATGCAACCTAACGACTTCTCTAAAGAACAAATCCGCCATGTTTGAAGCATCATCGGTTTTATGACAAGCTATAAAATGTGCCATCTTCGAGAATCTATCAACAACAACAAAAATAGAATCCCTCCCCTTCTTAGTTCTAGGCAACCCCAAAATAAAGTCCATAGAAATGTCAATCCAAGTTCTTTTTAAGAATAGCACGCAAAAGTGTTCCCAAAGTTCTATGGACAACTTCAGTTTGTCCATCCGTTCGAAGATGACAAGTAGTAGAAAACAACAATTTTGTGCCAAGTTTAGCCCATAAAGTCTCCAAAAGTAACTCAAGAATTTAACATCGCGACCAGAAACAATAGTCCTAGGCATGCCACGCAACCTAACGACCTCTCTAAAGAACAAATCCACGATGTTTGAAGCATCATCGGTTTTATGACAAGCTATAAAATGTGCCATCTTAGTGAATCTATCCACAACAACAAAAATAGAATCCCTCCCCTTTTTAGTACTAGGCAACCCCAAAATAAAGTCCATAGAAATGTCAATCCAAGTTCTTTTTAAGAATAGCATGCAAAAGTGTTCCCAAAGTTCTATTGAAAACTTAATTTTGTCCATCCGTTTGAGGATGACAAGTAGTAGAAAACAAAATTTTTTTGCCAAGTTTAGCCCATAAAGTCTTCCAAAAGTAACTCAAGAATTAACATCGCGAACAGAATCAATAGTCCTAGGCATGCCATGCAACCTAACGACTTCTCTAAAGAACAAATCCGCAATTTTTGAAGCATCATCGGTTTTATGACAAGCTATAAAATGTGCCATCTTAGAGAATCTATCCACAACAACAAAACTAGAATCCCTTCCCTTCTTAGTCCTAGGCAACCCCAAATAAAGTCCATAGAAATGTCAATCCAAGTTCTTTTTAAGAATAGCACGCAAAAGTGTTCCCAAAGTTCTATTGACAACTTCAGTTTGTCCATCCGTTCGAGGATGACAAGTAGTAGAAAACAACAATTTTGTGCCAAGTTTAGCCCATAAAGTCTTCCAAAAGTAACTCAAGAATTTAATATCGCGACTAGAAACAATAGTCCTAGGCATGCCATGCAACCTAACGACTTCTCTAAAGAACAAATCCGCCATGTTTGAAGCATCATCGGTTTTATGACAAGTTATAAAATGTGCCATCTTAGAGAATCTATCCACAGTAACAAAAATAGAATCCCTCCCCTTCTTAGTACTAGGCAACCTCAAAATAAAGTCCATAGCAATGTCAATCCAAGTTCTTTTTAAGAATAGCACGCAAAAGTGTTCCCAAAGTTCTATTGACAACTTCAGTTTGTCCATCCGTTTGAGGATGAAAAGTAGTAGAAAAAACAATTTTGTGCCAAGTTTAGCCCATAAAGTCTTCCAAAAGTAACTCAAGAATTTAACATCGCGAACAGAATCACTAGTCCTAGGCATGCCATGCAACCTAACGACTTCTCTAAAGAACAAATCCGTGATGTTTGAAGCATCATCGGTTTTATGACAAGCTATAAAATGTGCCATCTTCGAGAATCTATCCACAACAACAAAAATAGAATCCTTCCCCTTCTTAGTCCTAGGCAACCCCAAAATAAAGTCCATAGAAATGTTAATCCAAGTTCTTTTTAAGAATAGCACGCAAAAGTGTTCCCAAAGTTCTATTGACAACTTCAGTTTGTCCAACCGTTCGAGGATGACAAGTAGTAGAAAACAACAATTTTGTGCCAAGTTTAGCTCATAAAGTCTTCCAAAAGTAGCTCAAGAATTTAACATCGCGAACAGAATCAATAGTCCTAGGCATGCCATGCAACCTAACGACTTCTCTAAAGAACAAATCCGCGATGTTTGAAGCATCATCGGTTTTATGACAAGCTATAAAATGTGCCATCTTCGAGAATCTATCCACAACAACAAAAATAGAATCCCTCCCCTTCTTAGTCCTAGGCAACCCCAAAATAAAGTCCACAGAAATGTCAATCCAAGTTCTTTTTAAGAATAGCACGCAAAAGTGTTCCCAAAGTTCTATTGACAACTTCAGTTTGTCCATCCGTTCGAGAATGAAAAGTAGTAGAAAACAACAATTTTGTGCCAAGTTTAGCCCATAAAGTCTTCCAAAAGTAACTCAAGAATTTAACAACGCGACCAGAAACAATAGTCCTAGGCATGCCATGCAACCTAACGACTTCTCTAAAGAACAAATCCGCCATGTTTGAAGCATCATCGGTTTTATGACAAGCTATAAAATGTGCCATCTTAGAGAATCTTTCCACAACAACAAAAATAGAATCCCTCCCCTTCTTAGTACTAGGCAACCCCAAAATAAAGTCCATAGAAATGTCAATCCAAGTTCTTTTTAAGAATAACACGCAAAAGTGTTCCCAAAGTTCTATTGACAACTTCAGTTTGTCCATCCGTTCGAGGATGACAAGTAGTAGAAAACAAATTTTTTTACCAAGTTTAGCCCATAAAGTCTTCCAAAAGTAACTCAAGAATTTAACATCGCGAACAGAATCAATAGTCCTAGGCATGCCATGCAACCTAACGACTTCTCTAAAGAACAAATCCGCAATGTTTGAAGCATCATCGGTTTTATGACAAGCTATAAAATGTGCCATCTTAGAGAATCTATCCACAACAACAAAAATAGAATCCCTCCCCTTCTTAGTCCTAGGCAACCCCAAAATAAAGTCCATAGAAATGTCAATCCAAGTTCTTTTTAAGAATAGCACGCAAAAGTGTTCCCAAAGTTCTATTGAAAACTTCAGTTTGTCCATCCGTTTGAGGATGAAAAGTATTAGAAAACAACAATTTTGTGCCAAGTTTAGCCCATAAAGTCTTCCAAAAGTAACTCAAGAATTTAACATCGCGAACAGAATCAATAGTCCTAGGCATGCCATGCAACCTAACGACTTCTCTAAAGAACAAATCCGCAATGTTTGAAGCATCATCGGTTTTATGACAAGCTTTAAAATGTGCCATCTTAGAGAATCTATCCACAACAACAAAAATAGAATCCCTCCCCTTCTTAGTCCTAGGCAACCCCAAAATAAAGTCCATAGAAATGTCAATCCAAGTTCTTTTTAAGAATAGCACGCAAAAGTGTTCCCAAAGTTCTATTGAAAACTTCAGTTTGTCCATCCGTTTGAGGATGAAAAGTATTAGAAAACAACAATTTTGTGCCAAGTTTAGCCCATAAAGTCTTCCAAAAGTAACTCAAGAATTTAACATCGCGAACAGAATCAATAGTCCTAGGCATGCCATGCAACCTAACGACTTCTCTAAAGAACAAATCCGCAATGTTTGAAGCATCATCGGTTTTATGACAAGCTATAAAATGTGCCATCTTCGAGAATCTATCCACAACAACAAAAATAGAATCCCTCCCCTTCTTAGTCCTAGGCAACCCCAAAATAAAGTCCACTAGAAATGTCAATCCAAGTTCTTTTTAAGAATAGCACGCAAAAGTGTTCCCAAAGTTCTATTGACAACTTCAGTTTGTCCATTCGTTTGAGGATGAAAAGTAATAGAAAACAACAATTTTGTGCCAAGTTTAGCCCATAAGTCTTCCAAAAGTAACTCAAGAATTTAACATCGCGACCAGAAACAATAGTCCTAGGCATGCCATGCAACCTAACGACTTCTCTAAAGAACAAATCCGCCATGTTTGAAGCATCATCGGTTTTATGACAAGCTATAAAATGTGCCATCTTAGAGAATCTATCCACAACAACAAAAATAGAATCCCTCCCATTCTTAGTACTAGGCAACCCCAAAATAAACTCCATAGAAATGTCAATCCAAGTTCTTTTTAAGAATAGCACGCAAAAGTGTTCCCAAAGTTCTACTGACAACTTCAGTTTGTCCATCCGTTCGAGGATGACAAGTAGTAGAAAACAACAATTTTGTGCCAAGTTTAGCCCATAAAGTCTTCCAAAAGTAACTCAAGAATTTAACATCGCGACCAGAAACAATAGTCCTAACATGCCATGCAACCTAACGACTTCTCTAAAGAACAAATCCGCCATGTTTGAAGCATCGTCGGTTTTATGACAAGCTATAAAATGTGCCATCTTTGAGAATCTATCCACAACAACAAAAATAGAATCCCTCCCCTTCTTAGTACTAGGCAACCCCAAAATAAAGTCCATAGAAATGTCAATCCAAGTTCTTTTTAAGAATAGCACGCAAAAGTGTTCCCAAAGTTCTATTGACAACTTCAGTTTGTCCATCCGTTTGAGGATGACAAGTAGTAGAAAACAAAATTTTTTTGGCAAGTTTAGCCCATAAAGTCTTCCAAAAGTAACTCAAGAATTTAACATCGCGAACAGAATCAATAGTCCTAGGCATGCCATGCAACCTAACGACTTCTCTAAAGAACAAATCCGCAATATTTGAAGCATCATTGGTTTTATGACAAGTTATAAAATGTACCATCTTAAAGAATCTATCCACAACAACAAAAATAGAATCCCTCCCCTTCTTAGTCCTAGGCAATCCCAAAATAAAGTCCATAGAAATATCAATCCAAGTTCTTTTTAAGAATAGCACGCAAAAGTGTTCCTAAAGTTCTATTGACAACTTCAGTTTGTCCATCCGTTCGAGGTGACAAGTAGTAGAAAACAACAATTTTGTGCCAAGTTTAGCCCATAAAGTCTTCCAAAAGTAACTCAAGAATTTAACATCGTGAACAGAATCAATAGTCCTAGGCATGCCATGCAACCTAACGACTTCTCTAAAGAACAAATCCGCGATGTTTGAAGCATCATCGGTTTTATGACAAGCTATAAAATGTGAAATCTTCGAGAATCTATTCACAACAACAAAAGTAGAATCCCTCCCCTTCTTAGTCCTAGGCAACCCCAAAATAAAGTCCATAGAAATGTCAATCCAAGTTCTTTTTAAGAATAACACGCAAAAGTGTTCCCAAAGTTCTATTGACAACTTCAGTTTGTCCATCCGTTCGAGGATGACAAGTAGTAGAAAACAACAATTTTGTGCCAAGTTTAGCCCATAAAGTCTTCCAAAAGTAACTCAAGAATTTAACATCGCGACCCGAAACAATAGTCCTAGGGATTCCATGCAACCTAACGACTTCTCTAAAGAACAAATCTGCCATGTTTGTGTTAGAGTAGGTGCCCGTCGAGCCAAGTGTTGGCCGAGTGTTCACAATGAAACTCTATGTATAAGCAGTCTTTATTTTAATAATATTTGAAATTATTACTTTGGCAAATCTTTATCTGTATACCCATGCTAGCTGCATAGATAAAGCCCTTGAATATACAAATAGTAGAAAGAATATGAGATGCTCATATGATGAGTATCATGAAACTCATATTTGTAATACTGTATATTCTAAACGGTTCCTAGTCGATTCAGCCGCCACTAAGAAGGATATAGGCCGCTCGAGTTAGAGACTAGTATCTGCGATGTGAGTACCATGTTTCATTGGTAGGGGACATTGTGATGTCCGAACATGCAGATAGGTGCTCCTGGTAGAGTGCACTGAACAACCCTCCATAAAAGGACTTTCCAAGTGGTTCTCACTTATCGAGTGGAAAAGTCCTGGTTTATGGTTGTACAGAATTAGTCCTTATGACCCGGGACAACATTGAGACTCTATGTGCTAGAATTACACTTTGACTTGTTTACCGACTCTCATGGGGTCATCAGGTGGCAAGGTTGGGTGTTCTGTCGAAACACATAGGAGTCGATGCATTGTAGTCGGGGATTCACCGCTTACCTTCGGGTATGGATATCCTATGTGTTATCATGTGTATGTAGATCGAAATCTCTGGCCAGAGTATGGTTGTAATTATGAAAGGTGTTTCATAGATTACACCATCGATGCAACTACGACATGAGACATAGTATCGATTCATTGACAACTCTCGATAAACCAATGGTTGTCGAATCGATCGGGATATATGAGTTGAAGGGACCGTACTGTACGCTAACCATAATTGAATGGTTCTTGCAGGCACTATCATTTGATACCTAGGGAATCACGTAAGCGATGCTGCTAGGCGTTTAACGTGATTGGTTGGGTACTATCAGACTTGAGTTCTGACGTTCTTACTATCAAGGAGTTGATAAGTAAGAATGGAGCAATTGGGGTATGCTCGAATAAGGACATGTTTAGTCCGAATCACATGGAGATGTGAACCCACGGCTAGTTGTATCAATGAACCATTGAGGGCCACACAAGTACTAGCTTTGTAAATCCCGATGAGAAGTAAAAATAGTTCAATGTGTTGAACGGCTTATAAAGGAGTTTATAAGCGTAAGGAAAATTAGAAGTATGACTTCTATAAAGGAGAAAATAGTTCAATGTGTTGAACGACTTATAAATGAGTTTATAAGTGCAAAGAAAAATAGAAGTATGACTTCTATGAGAGAAATGTAAATTTTGATTTATGGAAGTGTTCCTAAATTAAAATTTGGCCAAGAGAATAATGTATTTGAAAATTGTGATTTTCATAAACATTATAATGGACTAAATTAAATTAATTCAAGTGTTGAATTAATCAAACACTAGTGGGCCTTGTAGAGCCCAAATGATTAAATTAATTCAAGTGTTGGATTAATTAAATAATATTGAGTCTTGTAGAGCTCAATTAAAATAATTATTTAACTAGTGGGACTTGGGTAAATTCAAGTAATGTTTAATTAGTCTCAAATATGTTTGAGATAATTAAATTTAGTCCAAAGTTTTTAATTTGATTAAAAACTATATTATATGCATGCATGGGAGGTGAAGAGTTGGGGAATACTTTTGATTAAAATAATGGTTGGCATGCAACTTTTTGTATCAACTTTTTGCAACCCCAAGACTAGATTCTCCTCCCTCATTCTACAACATACATGGCCGAAACTCATCAACCTATTCTCTCCATTTTTCTCTTCTTTTGTGTTCTTCAATTTGTTGGAGAAAACACACACTTCTCTTTGAAAAATCCTCACATTTTTCTAGTGCAAATTGTGAGGGGATCTACCTAGTTGGTGGTGGGCCTAATTTGAAGGAAAGATTCAAGAAGAAAGGAGGAGAGCTTGTAGATTCATCTTCCATTCAAGAGCTTTGTTGTTCAACAACAAAGTTGGAGCCACAATCAACTTTTTAAAGTTGATAGGTACATTTCTTTAACATCCTATGTATGGTTTTGATTTTGTAAATATTACACAAGATTCATTTGGGGTGGCCGAAATTTTGTCATAAAATTCGAAAATTTTGCTTCCGTTGCGTTTCCGGCCACCGTAACCGGTCCGCTTTCAAGTGGTATCCGAGCTAAGGTTACGGATTTTGTGTAATATTTACGTAATATTATGTTGAGATCGATTTCTAACCGCTTGAGAAATTTTTTGGTGCATGTATGGTGAAGGCCGAAATTTTTTGAAGAAAAACAAAAAAAAAAAAAAAATGTTTTTCGGGCAGCCCCTCAATTTTGGGCAGCATAGGGCAGCCCGAGGGGCTGCCCGAAATGTTCAGTTTTTAAAATAAAATAAAAAAAAAATTTTTTGTTGTTGCCGGAATCCGGCGACGGAGCTCCGGCGACAGCGATGACGGCTAGGGTTTCCAAAAGTGTTTTGGACAATCTTAGTGTCATGGGCCTTGAGATGTTGGGCCATTGGATGGACAACATTATTTGTGAAATTTAAATGGGCCTAAGTATTTTTGGTGAAAAATGGGTTTTGGGCCCTTAAGTTTAAATTTACAATTGTTGCACATATTTTCTCATAAAATAAATAATTGAAGTAGGACCTCAATTATTTATAGTAAATGGTGATTTACAAGAAATTCGATTATAAATAAATTAATTTGAAAGTAGACAAAGGTGTTTGTATACTTTGTTAATTTAATTTATAATTGTGGCGGTTAGTGATTGGATCAAGATATATAATATTGGATCAATTAATTATAGTGATAATTAATTGATGGTGTATGATATGTGATATTATGCATGAAGGATGATCAAAAGCCCAAGCCCAATTTGCTAGGTGTATGCTAGGATATTTGTGTTGAATGATTGTAATAATTATCAATTTATCAAGTGGGCTTGGTTTATGGCCCGTTCCCACCCCATGAGATGTATCCCTATGTGCCATGGATATTTATTTGTAAATATTAGAATAGGGGAAGATCAAGATTGGAAGATGGTGGCCTTGGTGATTATGAAGATCGAAGACATGTAATATTGGATGCTAATGTAATAATTTAGTTGCATTGCATCCCGTGCATTTACCCTAGGATTGGACCTAGGCCCGTGTTTGGCTCACACGGGCCATTAGTTTTGGGGCGATTGATCATCCTTGTATTGTTTTCTATTTATGATATATGCATGATATGTTATAAATAATGAGTATGTGCGTTATTATTATTATAATAACAAAGTTGCATGAATCCGGCAAACATACGATCAAACATGGCGAGCTTTTAAAATAAAATTAATGATGAGACCTTTCAAAATTAAAAACCCTCATTTTGAATAAGATTCAAAATAAATATCAAGCCCGAAAAGGGGAATTATAAATCTGTTTATAATTTCCTTGTCTTCCATCGACAATGGGTGCATGATGAACGCTACCCGTACTCGGGGCTCGGCTCATATTATTGGGGGAGCCTCGAGTGCCGGAAAGCTGTGACATCCATTGACATGGTGATGTGAACTACGTGGAACTCCCATGATTTCGGCTCATATTATTGAGGGAACTCATGGCGACCGTCCATTAAGGTTCAACATCGATGGGTAAGGCTTGACACGTGAAGATGAACGACGTCATATTATTGGGTCCTAATCAAACGTGAGACAAAAGTTTACGTTAAGGGTTGCATTGTGATGCAATTGGAAACTACCTTTTAGGAATTGTGATTGGCTGATATTATTCGGGATCATAATTCGCTAATTGGACCTTACGTACCTACTGAGGAAAGGAGTTTCCCGTTTTCACTAGAGGGTAGTGAAAGATGTCAAAACAGTGGGAGTAAATATTTATAAAGTTAAAGTCCATACTTTATATCTTACCAAATATTTTAAATAGTCATCAACATTTATCTGTTTTACTTTTCAGTACAAATTTTGACAATGTCTTCGATTCGCAATCCGATATCTGCAATACTCGACAAACACATATTAACTGGACCTAATTACCTCACTTGGCTAAGAAATTTGAAAATAGTCTTAAATTCGGAAAGGGTAACATATACACTAACTCAGTCGCCCCCTGTTGAGGCTCCGACTGACTGCAATCCTGAGGAATTGCAGGCTTACAAGGAATGGTGTGACCATGACTTGATAGCCAGGTGTTATATGCTGACTTCTATGAACGATGAGCTACAGAGGCGTTTTGAGGGTGCAAAGAGTGCTGCTGACATTCATTTGCATCTCAAAGAGCTCTTTGGTGAGCAAACACGACCTCTAAGGCATGCTACCGTCAAGGAGCTGATCACTTTGCGCATGCGAGATGGGACCTCGGTCCATGAGCATGGCCTAAAGGTGATCGGGCTCGTGGACAAGCTCGTTGGCATGGATCTGATCTTGCCTTCGGAGTTGACCACCGACGTGTTGCTGTTATCACTGCCTAGCTCATTTGATCCTTTTGTGGTGAACTTCAACATGAACAAGATGGAACCGACCCTTGAGGAGTTGGTGAACATGCTTGTTACGTTTGAATCCACCATCAAGAAAGAGAAGTTGGTTCTTTATGTGGGTTCTTCATCTGGTACGAAGATTGATCCACATGGGAAGGGAAAGAAGAGTTCTTTCCAACGTCCCGAGAAGAACGTGCCCTTGTTGAGGCAATCTCCGAACCCTGTTGAGGCAGCCAGACCAGTTAAGGCTGACAAGACTAATGATGTATGTCATCACTGCAAGAAGCCTGGACATTGGAGGCGTAATTGCAAAGAATATCTTGCCCAGAAGTGTTCTGGAAACGGTATGTTCTAAATTTAAGTAAACATTTTAATTAACTCTACTTCTTGGGTATTAGATACCGGTTGTGACTCACATCTCTGTAATGGGTTACAGGTGATGGGAAGAAGTAGGAAGCCTAAGGAAGGTGTGACCTTCTTGAGGATGGGCAATGGAGCAAGAGTTGCTGCCAAGGCTATTAAGGATGTTTACTTATTGTTGAACAATGACTTTAAGTTAATTTTAAGAGATGTTTTGTTTGTACCTGTTTGGTGTAAAACATTGTTTCCATTTCTATTGTGATAAAAATGGATATTCTTGTTTATTTAGCAAAGGTGTTTGCAACATTTACAAGAATGAATGTTTAATTGGTACTTGAGAACTTGAAAAACGATCTCTATAACTTAAAATTAAAAGATATTCCTTTAAATGTCCATTCAAAGGCAGACACCATATGAGATATGGATGGGTAAAGCTCCCAAATATTCTTATCTTAGAATATGGGAGCCCTGCTTATGTGAAGCAGGTAAGTGGGAGATAAATTGGATTGTTGATCCATTTTATGTTACTTTGTGGGATATCCAAGGAATTAAGTTGGATATTATTTCTATCATCCCCAAGAAACAAAGGTGTTTGTTTCTAGGAATGCAACCTTTTTAGAAAGGGATTTTCTATTGGATAGAAAAGGCAGATGATAGAACTCGGAGAGGTTCGAGAGAAACCCACAATTATAGAACCCACATCCGATGAGCCAAGAGAGGAGATACAAGCTCCTAGCAGATACGAGAAAGTCTCGAGACCACCTATGAGGTATGGTCAGCTTCTTGAAGAAGGCCATGATGAGCCTAACCATGGATGTGATCCAAGGACCTTCAAGGAAGCGTTATCTGATGCCGATTCATCCAAGTGGCTTGAAGCAATGGAATCTGAGTTGAATTCCATGCATTCGAACCAAGTGTAGGATCTTGTGGATCCAACTGAGGGAACTGTTCCCACAGGGACTTGGGGCGGATGGGAAGGTATTAACCTTCAAGGCGCGATTGGTGGCAAAAGGATGTACTCAAAGACAAGGAGTTGACTTTGAGGAAACCTTTTCCCAATCGCAATGTTCAAGTCCATAAGGATTTTGCTAGCCATAGCTGCATGGTATGACTGTGAGATATGGCAGATGGATGATAAGACAGTCTTTCTTAATGGGGATTTTAAGAAAGTTATTTACATGTCTCAAACCTGGAGGGTTTACATCTATCGGAAGTAAGCATATGGTATGCAAACTTCAAAGATCTATTTATGATCTAAAACAGGCATCTAGGAGTTGGAACCTCAGATTCGACAGTACAATCAAATAGTTTGATTTACTAAGAATCCTGAGGAACCCTATGTGTATAAGAGGGTCAGTGGGAGTGTTGTGACATTCCTGGTGTTGAATGTTGATGACATTCTACTCATTGGGAATGATGTAGGAATGTTGCAATCAACTAAGATATGGTTAGCGAGTAGGTTCTCGATGCAGGACTTGGGTGAAGCATCTTTTGTATTGGGATACATATCTATAGAGATAGATCGAAAAGATGGCTTGGTCTTACCCAGTCCACATACATGATACCATCGTGAAGCGGTTCTCGATGGATGCGTCCTTGAGAGGACATCTACCAATGTGTCATGGCGTGTCCCTATCCAAGTCTGTCTCCTGAGACTGATGCAGAGATAGTGACGATGACACGCATTCCGTATGCTTCGGCAATTGGTAGCATCATGTATGGGATGATATCTACACGTCTTGACGTGGCTTTCGCACTAAGTGTAGTGAGTAGATATCAATCGAACCCTGGTCTTCCACACTGGAAAGATGTGAAAGACATTCTCAAGTAGTTGAGAAGGACCAACAAATTGTTCTTGGTCTATGGGGTGGAGAACTAAAATTGGAAGGCTATACCGACTCTAGCTTCCAAAGCGATATCGAAGACTCGAAGTCAACCTCTAGGTTTGTATTCATGCTCAACAGTGCTGCTGTCTCTTGGAAGAGTTCCAAGCAAGACAATATTACGGATTCCAGCACAGAGGCCGAATACATTGCTGCATCAGATGCAGCAAGGGAGGCTGTTTGGATAAGGAATTTCGTCTAAGAGTTGGACGTCATTACTAATGGAGTTGCTCCTGTCCCGGTGTTGTGTGACAACACGGGAGCTATAGCTCAAGCAAAGGAGCCTAGGTCTCATCAGAAATCCAAACAAGTATTGAAAAGGTACCACATCCTCGGAGAGATTGTGGAAAGAAGAGTAGTGTCTATTGACAAAGTCGGCTCCGCAGATTATGTTGTTGATCCACTAGCTAAGCCTTTACCTGGACCATTATTCGACAAGCATCGCGAATCAATGGGTTTTAAGCATATGGGTAGTTGGCTCTAGTGCAAGTGGGAGATTGTTAGAGTAGGTGCCCGTCGAGCCAAGTGTTGGCCGAGTGTTCACAATGAAACTCTATGTATAAGCAGTCTTTATTTTAATAATATTTGAAATTATTACTTTGGCAAATCTTTATCTGTATACCCATGCTAGCTGCATAGATAAAGCCCTTGAATATACAAATAGTAGAAAGAATATGAGATGCTCATATGATGAGTATCATGAAACTCATATTTGTAATACTGTATATTCTAAACGGTTCCTAGTCGATTCAGCCGCCACTAAGAAGGATATAGGCCGCTCGAGTTAGAGACTAGTATCTGCGATGTGAGTACCATGTTTCATTGGTAGGGGACATTGTGATGTCCGAACATGCAGATAGGTGCTCCTGGTAGAGTGCACTGAACAACCCTCCATAAAAGGACTTTCCAAGTGGTTCTCACTTATCGAGTGGAAAAGTCCTGGTTTATGGTTGTACAGAATTAGTCCTTATGACCCGGGACAACATTGAGACTCTATGTGCTAGAATTACACTTTGACTTGTTTACCGACTCTCATGGGGTCATCAGGTGGCAAGGTTGGGTGTTCTGTCGAAACACATAGGAGTCGATGCATTGTAGTCGGGGATTCACCGCTTACCTTCGGGTATGGATATCCTATGTGTTATCATGTGTATGTAGATCGAAATCTCAGGCCAGAGTATGGTTGTAATTATGAAAGGTGTTTCATAGATTACACCATCGATGCAACTACGACATGACACATAGTATCGATTCATTGACAACTCTCGATAAACCAATGGTTGTCGAATCGATCGGGATATATGAGTTGAAGGGACCGTACTGTACGCTAACCATAATTGAATGGTTCTTGCAGGCACTATCATTTGATACCTAGGGAATCACGTAAGCGATGCTGCTAGGCGTTTAACGTGATTGGTTGGGTACTATCAGACTTGAGTTCTGACGTTCTTACTATCAAGGAGTTGATAAGTAAGAATGGAGAAATTGGGGTATGCTCGAATAAGGACATGTTTAGTCCGAATCACATGGAGATGTGAACCCACGGCTAGTTGTATCAATGAACCATTGAGGGCCACACAAGTACTAGCTTTGTAAATCTCGATGAGAAGTAAAAATAGTTCAATGTGTTGAACGGCTTATAAAGGAGTTTATAAGCGTAAGGAAAATTAGAAGTATGACTTCTATAAAGGAGAAAATAGTTCAATGTGTTGAACGACTTATAAATGAGTTTATAAGTGCAAAGAAAAATAGAAGTATGACTTCTATGAGAGAAATGTAAATTTTGATTTATGGAAGTGTTCCTAAATTAAAATTTGGCCAAGAGAATAATGTATTTGAAAATTGTGATTTTCATAAACATTATAATGGACTAAATTAAATTAATTCAAGTGTTGAATTAATCAAACACTAGTGGGCCTTGTAGAGCCCAAATGATTAAATTAATTCAAGTGTTGGATTAATTAAATAATATTGAGTCTTGTAGAGCTCAATTAAAATAATTATTTAACTAGTGGGACTTGGGTAAATTCAAGTAATGTTTAATTAGTCTCAAATATGTTTGAGATAATTAAATTTAGTCCAAAGTTTTTAATTTGATTAAAAACTATATTATATGCATGCATGGGAGGTGAAGAGTTGGGGAATACTTTTGATTAAAATAATGGTTGGCATGCAACTTTTTGTATCAACTTTTTGCAACCCCAAGACTAGATTCTCCTCCCTCATTCTACAACATACATGGCCGAAACTCATCAACCTATTCTCTCCATTTTTCTCTTCTTTTGTGTTCTTCAATTTGTTGGAGAAAACACACACTTCTCTTTGAAAAATCCTCACATTTTTCTAGTGCAAATTGTGAGGGGAACTACCTAGTTGGTGGTGGGCCTAATTTGAAGGAAAGATTCAAGAAGAAAGGAGGAGAGCTTGTAGATTCATCTTCCATTCAAGAGCTTTGTTGTTCAACAACAAAGTTGGAGCCACAATCAACTTTTTAAAGTTGATAGGTACATTTCTTTAACATCCTATGTATGGTTTTGATTTTGTAAATATTACACAAGATTCATTTGGGGTGGCCGAAATTTTGTCATAAAATTCGAAAATTTTGCTTCCGTTGCGTTTCCGGCCACCGTAACCGGTCCGCTTTCAGTTTGAAGCATCATCGGTTTTATGACAAGCTATAAAATGTGCCATCTTAGAGAATTTATCCACAACGACAAAAATAGAATCCCTCCCCTTCTTAGTACTAGGCAAACCCAAAATAAAGTCCATAGAAATGTCAATCCAAGTTCTTTTTAAGAATAGCACGCAAAAGTGTTCCCAAAGTTCTATTGACAACTTCAGTTTGTCCATCCGTTCGAGGATGAAATGTAGTAGAAAACAACAATTTTGTGCCAAGTTTAGCCCATAAAGTCTTCCAAAAGTAACTCAATAATTTAACATCGCGACCAGAAACAATAGTCCTAGGCATGCCATGCAACCTAACGACTTCTCTAAAGAACAAATCCGCCATGTTTGAAGCATCATCGGTTTTATGACAAGCTATAAAATGTGCCATCTTAGAGAATCTATCATGTGGGGACCCGGGCTCTAACTCAATTCTTTTGGGATTTAATTGGATCTTTGCTCGAAAATGTGGGTCAGAATTTGGCTTTTAACACTAATTCAAATGTATAATTAAAGCAAAACATGTTTTTAACTGAAATAAACAACATAAAGTACATACACGTCTGTCTTGTACAACCATACACTAGTGTTTAGATACCAACTACAAACATAAGTAGTACAAGTCTCATAATAAAACACTAGGACTCTGCAACGCCCGAGATCTCCACGCTATCAACAATCTCTCATCTGCCTCGTGACCCATATCCTGCCCCACCTGTTGCCATGCACACATACAGACACGACAACAGCCGGATAACTCCGGTGAGAACATATCCCAGTATAAAACATGGATGCATACAATGTAATAATCATGTACAAAAGCATAGCATATGTATCAAGTAACATGCATGTAAATCTAAACATGTAGAAGAATACAAATCTGTATTCAACATGTAAATCTTGACTCGACTCATTTCTAATCTAGGGATCCCGGTGTGAATAAGACGGTCTTTCACCTACCCAACCACTCGGGGCAACGGTACGTCTTATTCCTAGACTTCGGTCAACTCTGTATCGAGGGTCTGCACATAGAGTAAATCCACTCCTATGCGTCGATACACCGAAATGTCTAGTTTTGGCCAATCTGCCAATATCTCCTATCTCAGGAATCGAATATAAATCAATAAACAAAACATTACATAATCAATGTAATAACAATCTAGTATGTGATTTAGGGAAACTCATATCAAATCTGAATCGAGTTGTTCAATCCCGTGACCACATGAATTATACCTTTCGTCGCACAATGTCTGTCGAGATATTGAAGTCGGAATGTCACTCTGTCAAGACTAATCTGAAATGACAATGTGTAGACACATTCTATCAAAATACATCTCAATCAACTCAATGTACAAATCTGTAATTGATTTCAATACAATTCAACGGCGTAACGGCGTAGTCTCGCGATACCGATAACTCAATCTCAACATATAACAATATCATAATCCCATCAACATCACAATATCAATGACATAATCCTCTTCAACTCTGAAAATCGATATATTCTTCAATAATACATGCTGAAAATCGAAACCATTACGTACAACATCCATAATTCGATCTGGTAGCGAATATACAATGCTCATAATCTCAAGAACACATATCTTCAACAAAATCATAATTTCTTCAACACATATATTTCGAGACATGCTGGAAATAAACAATACTTACATCCTCTTGTAGCCAATGATGCAAGGATCACAAATCCGGACTCGAAATTAAAATCAAATGGCTAGTGGTTGCATACTCTTAATTCTAGTATGAAGAAGGTTTAAAGGAAACAAAGCATGCTCTCGGTTCTCTCCTTTTTCCTGAATGAAGAATGAAGACTCAGCAGCTCTATATATATATACATGCCATGTGTCAAGCCAAGAAACGAAGGTGGCACTTCGCATGCAACACCGCGGGTGCGGTTGCTCACGGCAAATTCATTTTAAAGTGCAGTACTAAGACCGCGGGTGCGGTCCTTGCATGACTGCGGGTGCGGTCTCACCACCGCGGGTGCGGTCTTGTTAGCACCGCGGGTGCGGTCTTGCTTCGCTCAAATACATCAACTTTCTGTCAATGCACCGCAGGTGCGGTGCCTCCTAACACCGCGGGTGCAGTGTGGCTTCAGGCCCTGCTGTTCAAAATTCCATAATTCATGTAATCGTTTCTACTTTCATCTTATGACATGCTTTCTTATCTTTACAAGTCTAACATCAATGCCAATTGACAATTCTCGAGCCTTACATTTCTCCCCCTCTTAGACAGGAGTTCGTCCTCGAACTCGCAAGCAATTACTCATGCAATTGTATACAAAACAGTACAATCAAAACTGAAAGGAAAACTCACATCATATGAATAGCTCGGGATGTCTCTGTCTCATATCAGATTCTGTCTCCCAAGTTGCTTCCTCGATGCCATGACGACTCCATTGTACCTTCACAAGTGGAATGGTCTTGGTTCTAAGCTGTTTCTCCTTCCAATCAAGAATCTGTATCGGTCTTTCCACATAGCTCAGAGTATGATCTAACTCGGCTTCGTCAGGCTAAATGACATGAGAATCATCTGGCATATATTTGCGCAACATCGACACGTGAAAAACATCGTGAATGCCAGATAATGAAGGAGGAAGAGCAAGTCTGTAAGCTCGGTCACCAATCTTCTCAAGGATCTCATACGGACCGACATATCGAGGAGACAACTTTCCACGCTTGCCAAATCTGACAACGCCCCTGAAAGGTGAAATCTTCAAAAATACTCTGTCTCCCTGCTCAAATACCAACGGTCAACGTCTGACATTGGCGTATTTCGCTTGCCTATCCTGTGCTGTCTTCATTCTCTTCTGAATGATCTTCACTTTCTCGGTCATCTCACGAATCATCTCAGGCCCCAACTCTGGTACCTCAGAAATATCATCCCAGTACAACGGAGATCTGCACTTCTTTCCGTATAAAGCTTCGAACGGTGCCATCTCTATGCTCGTCTGATAGCTGTTGTTGTATGAAAACTCACACAACGGCAATGAATCTTGCCAACTAGTACCAAAATCTAGTACTACAGCTCTCAGCATGTCCTCTAAAGTCTGGATAGTCCGCTCTGACTGTCCGTCCGTCTGAGGATGATAGGCAGTGCTCAGGTGTAAAGTCGTACCCAAAGCCTGCTGCAAACTGTGCCAGAAATGAGAAGTGAATCGTGGATCACGATCTGATACGATCGACTTTGGCACACCGTGCAATCTGACGACCTCTCTGACATACAACTCTGCCATCTGATCGTGTCGATAGGTCATTCTGTACGGAATAAAGCACGCTGATTTGGTCAGTCTGTCTATCACAACCCAAATCGCGTCACAGCCCCGCGAAGATCGAGGTAACTTCGTCACGAAGTCCATGGAAATGTGGTCCCATTTCCATTCAGGAACAGACAAACTCTGAAGTAAACCTCCGGGCTTCTTTCTTTCTGCCTTCACCTGCTGGCAATTCAAACACTTAGACACAAATTCTGCAATATCTGTCTTCATCTGCTTCCACCAGAATTGCGTCTTCAAATCATTGTACATCTTCCTGCCACCAGGATGAATGCTGAACCGACTACAGTGTGCCTCTGACATGATCTATCGTCTCAAATCTGAAACATCTGGCACCACTAGACGGTTATTCACGTACAGAACAGAATCTCTGACCTGATATTCTGAGATATGTCCAGCTCTGACCATATCAATCGATCTCTGCACACTCGGATCGGTTCTCTGCGCTTCTTTGATCCTCATAATCAAGTCTGGCTCAATCTGAATCGCAGCAAGTTGCAACGGTCTACTCTCTGTATCAAATGTCAATCCGGACAAGCAACAATCTTCTACTAAATTCGATACACCTACAGTCGACAAGGAAAGAGCACATACCTTTCGACTCAAGGCGTCTGCCGCTGCATTCGACTTTCCTTGATGGTATTTGATCTCGCAATCAAAATCTTTCAGCAGATCAAGCCATCGTCGCTGCCTCATGTTCAACTCTGACTGAGAAAAGAGGTACTTCAGGCTCTTATGATCGGAATAGATCGCAAACTTCTCGCCATAGAGATAATGACGCCAGATCTTCAAGGCAAAGACAATCGCCGCCAATTCAAGATCATGAATCGGATAGCGGGTCTCATGTGGCTTCAGCTGTCTAGAGGCGTACGCTATCACGTGCCCTCGCTGCATAAGAACACACCCTAGCCCTCTGTGAGATGCATCACAATATACAACGAACTCACCTGTACCTGAAGGAATCGTCAAGACAGGCGCACTAGTCAGCCTCTTCTTCAATTCTACAAAACTGGCTTCACAATCTTCAGACCACACAAATGGCATGTTCTTCTGTGTCAACTGGGTAATCGGCTTCGCTATACTGGAGAAATCTCGAATAAAACGTCGATAATATCCAGCTAGACCCATGAAACTGCGTATCTCAAGCACAGAAGTCGGTCTCGGCCAACTGATCACAGCCTCAACTTTACTCGGATCTACAGCAATACCATCTCCAGATATAATATGCCCCAAGAAGACAACCTGTCGCAACCAGAATTCACACTTGGACAGTTTGGCATACAACTGCTCTTTTCTCAAGGTCTGCAATACAACTCTCAAATGATCTGCATGCTCAGTCAGACTCTTCGAATATACCAAAATGTCGTCAATGAAAACAATAACAAAATCATCTAAATATCTCGGAAAAATGCGGTTCATCAAACTCATAAACACCGCAGGTGCATTCGTCAAACCGAAAGGCATAACAATAAACTCGTAGTGCCCATACCTGGTTCGGAATGCAGTCTTCGGAATATCAACGTCTCTAACTCTGAGCTGATGATACCCTGATCTCAAATCAATCTTCGAGTATACCGAAGATCCCTGTTACTGATCAAACAAATCATCGATACGCGGCAAAGGATACTTGTTCTTCACTGTTGCCTTATTCAGTTGCCTGTAATCAATACACAATCGCATCGAGCCATCTTTCTTCCTAACGAAAAGCACCGGAGCACCCCAAGGAGATACACTGGGTCTGATATATCCCTTGGACAAAAGATCCTCCAACTGTGCTTTCAACTCTTTCAGCTCTATCGGTGCCATCCTATATGGAGCTCTCGAAATAAGAACACTGCCTGGCACCAGATCAATGCTGAAAACAACCTCTCGAACTTGGGGCAACCCTGGAATCTCGTCTGGGAACACATCTGCAAACTCGCAAACCACTGGCAGATCTGCCAATGCTGGGCTCGACTTCAGTAGATCTACTGAATATATGAGAAATCCCTCTGCTCCTCTCTGAAGCAATCTACTCATAGTCAGAGCAGATACTAAGGGAATCCGAGATCTGGAACCCTTTCCGTAGAATTTCCACTCATCTGTCATCTCGGGTCTGAATCTGACAATCTTGTGGAAACAATCTATAGTGGCCCTGTACTTGGTTAACATATCTATGCCAACTATACAATCAAAATCAGCTAAACCAAGTACTACACAATCAAGATCAATCTCATGCCCCTCAAACTGAAGTACACAGTGTCTAACAGTAGTCACAGATATCAAACCACTTCCCAACGGAGAAGCTATAGACACCACTGTCGATAAAGACTCAACAGGCAATGAATGTCTCAATGGAAAATGTTCAGATATAAATGTATGAGATGCACCTGTGTCAATCAACACATATGCAGGATAACCGCAAAGAAAACAGTTACCTGCAATGACGTCATCTGGTGCCTCCTGCGCCTGCTCCTCTGTCAGGGCAAAAACACGTGCCTGCTGTCTGGGAGGCTGACTCACAGTCTGACTACCTCCTGGTCTCTGCTGGGTCTGTGTAGAGGGTGGTTGAAAGGAGTGTACAGAAGATGCCTGTCTCTCCATCTGTGGCGCTGGTGCTGATGATCCTGTGCTCTGGAATCGTTGTGCACCTCTCTGGGGACAAACTCTGGCGAAGTGTCCCTGTTGCCTACAGATGTTGCAGCGTCCCATAACTCCTTGACACTGCTCCGTGGCATGTCGCCCTCCGCACGAACTACAGTAGGCACCACTGTAATCTGACCCCTGACCTCTCTGTCGAGATCCACTCGAACTCGATGAACTGCTCCCAGATTTCTTAAATTGCTTGCCCTTAGCCTTCAGAAATTCCTTCTTGCCACTACCACTTGCTCCACTGTCAAAACGAGGAGGAGGTGGTGGAAACTGTACGGTCGTGGACTGTGGTGGTCTCTGCCCCTGAACACCGTAGGAAGCTCCTCGCTGCCTGATCAATCCAGCCTCTGCTCCCTTCGCTCGGTTCAGTGCCTCTGAAAAGGTGTTAGGCCGTCCCGTGTTCACCAAAGTAAAGACATCCGGATTCAATCCGTTGATGAACTGATCAGCCACTGCCTCGTCGTTCCCGGCCACATGCGGTGCAAATCGTAGCAATGCAGAAAATTTAGCAACATACTCCTCGATGTTCCACTGTCCCTGTCTCAGATTCGCAAATTCAGCTCCCTTATCTTTTCGGTAGGAGACGGGGAAGAAGCGCTGATAAAACTCATCTTTAAAGACTTTCCACGTGATATCAATGCCTCGGTGCTCCAAGGCTCTCTTCGTCGTCAACCACCAGCTCTTGGCAACCTCTTGCATCTGATGCCATATCAATTTCACACGTCGCTCATCAGTATATGCCAAAGACTCAAACAACATCTCGATATCATCAAGCCAGCTCTCGCACTCTACTGCACTCTCTGTGCCCTTCAGGGTAGGCGGATGAAAAGACTGAAATCTCTTCAATAAGGTCTCCATCGGCGTAGCGGTAACATCCATCTGTGCACCTGATGTGCTACCCTGCTCTGGCTGTGGTATACGTCTAGGCGGCATAAATCTGATCATAAAACTGATTAGTACACAATCAATATCATCTGTCTCAGCCCTCCTCTGATCATAACCTCTGATCGAGAATCGGTTCTGATTCAGGCTTGACAAGTATATGCTGTAAATCAATTCAGATAATACAACAACATACAATAAGGAAAGAAATAAATCATGCTAGCACTTCAAAAGCAAGGAAGATGACTCGATCTACCCCGCTCATTCTATTCTATCTCAGTCTACAGAACCTACAGCTCTGATACCACCTGTTGTGGGGACCCGGGCTCTAACTCTATTCTTTTGGGATTTAATTGGATCTTTGCTCGAAAATGTGGGTCAGAATTTTTCTTTTAACACTAATTCAAATGTATAATTAAAGCAAAACATGTTTTTAACTGAAATAAATAACATAAAGTACATACACGTCTGTCTTGTACAACCATACACTAGTGTTTAGATACCAACTACAAACATAAGTAGTACAAGTCTCATAATAAAACACTAGGACTCTGCAACGCCCGAGATCTCCACGCTATCAACAATCTCTCATCTGCCTCGTGACCCAGAACCTGCCTAACCTGTTGCCATGCACACATACAGACACGACAACAGCCGGATAACTCCGGTGAGAACATATCCCAGTATAAAACATGGATGCATGCAATGTAATAATCATGTACAAAAGCATAGCATATGTATCAAGTAACATGCATGTAAATCTAAACATGTAGAAGAATACAAATCTGTATTCAACATGTAAATCTTGACTCGACTCATTTCTAATCTAGGGATCCCGGTGTGAATAAGACGGTCTGTCACCTACCCAACCACTCGAGGCAACGGTACGTCTTATTCCTAGACTTCGGTCAACTCTGTATCGAGGGTCTGCACATAGAGTAAATCCACTCCTATGCGTCGATACACCGAAACGTCTAGTTTTGGCCAATCTGCCAATATCTCCTATCTCAGGACTCGAATATAAATCAATAAACAAAACATTACATAATCAATGTAATAACAATCTAGTATGTGATTTAGGGAAACTCGTATCAAATCTGAATCGAGTTGTGCAATCCCGTGACCACATGAATTATACCTTTCGTCGCACAATGTCTGTCGAGATCTTGAAGTCGGAATGTCACTCTGTCAAGACTAATCTGAAATGACAATGTGTAGACACATTCTATCAAAATACATCTCAATCAACTCAATGTACAAATCTGTAATTGATTTCAATACAATTCAACGGCGTAACGGCGTAGTCTCGCGATACCGATAACTCAATCTCAACATATAACAATATCATAATCCCATCAACATCACAATATCAATGACATAATCCTCTTCAACTCTGAAAATCGATATATTCTTCAATAATACATGCTGAAAATCGAAACCATTACGTACAACATCCATAATTCGATCCGGTAGCGAATATACAATGATCATAATCTCAAGAACACATATCTTCAACAAAATCATAATTTCTTCAACACATATATTTCGAGACATGCTGGAAATAAACAATACTTACATCCTCTTGTAGCCAATGATGCAAGGATCACAAATCCGGACTCGAAATTAAAATCAAATGGCTAGTGGTTGCATACTCTTAATTCTAGTATGAAGAAGGTTTAAAGGAAACAAAGCATGCTCTCGGTTCTCTCCTTTTTCCTGAATGAAGAATGAAGACTCAGCAGCTCTATATATATATACATGCCATGTGTCAAGCCAAGAAACGAAGGTGGCATTCGCATGCAACACCGCGGGTGCGGTTGCTCACGACAAATTCATTTTAAAGTGCAGTACTAAGACCGCGGGTGCGTTCTCACCACCGCGGGTGCGGTCTTGTTAGCACCGCGGGTGCGGTCTTGCTTCGCTCAAATCCATCAACTTTCTGTCAATGCACCGCGGGTGCGGTGCCTCCTAACACCGCGGGTGCGGTGTGGCTTCGGCCCTGCTGTTCAAAATTCCATAAATCATGTAATCGTTTCTACTTTCATCTTATGACATGCTTTCTTATCTTTACAAGTCTAACATCAATTCCAATTGACAATTCTCGAGCCTTACAATCCACAACAACAAAAATAGAATCCCTCCCCTTCTTAGTACTAGGCAACCCCAAAATAAAGTCCATAGAAATGTCAATCCAAGTTCTTTTTAAGAATAGCACGCAAAAGTGTTCCCAAAGTTTTATTGAAAACTTCAGTTTGTCCATCCGTTCGAGGATGACAAGTAGTAGAAAACAACCATTTTGTGCCAAGTTTAGCCCATAAAGTCTTCCAAAAGTAACTCAAGAATTTAACATCGCGAACAGAATCAAAAGTCCTAGGCATGCCATGCAACCTAACGACTTCTCTAAAGAACAAATCCGCCATGTTTGAAGCATCATCGGTTTTATGACAAGCTATAAAATGTGCCATCTTAGAGAATCTATCCACAACAACAAAAATAGAATCCCTCCCCTTCTTAGTCCTAGGCAACCCCAAAATAAAGTCCATAGAAATGTCAATCCAAGTTCTTTTTAAGAATAGCACGCAAAAGTGTTCCCAAAGTTCTATTGACAACTTCAGTTTGTCCATCCGTTCGAGGATGACAAGTAGTAGAAAACAACAATTTTGTGACAAGTTAAGCCCATAAAGTCTTCCAAACGTAACTCAAGAATTTAACATCGCGATAAGAAACAATAGTCCTAGGCATGCCATGCAACCTAACGACTTCTCTAAAGAACAAATCCGCCATGTTTGAAGCATCATCGGTTTTATGACAAGCTATAAAATGTGCCATCTTAGAGAATCTATCCACAACAACAAAAATAGAATCCCTCCCCTTCTTAGTCCTAGGCAACACCAAAATAAAGTCTATAGAAATGTCAATCCAAGTTCTTTTTAAGAATAGCACGCAAAAGTGTTCCCAAAGTTCTATTGACAACTTCAGTTTGTCCATCCGTTCGAGGATGACAAGTAGTAGAAAACAACAATTTTGTGCCAAGTTTAGCCCATAAAGTCTTCCAAAAATAACTTAAGAATTTAACATCGCGACCAAAAACAATAGTCCTAGGCATGCCATACAACCTAATGACTTCTCTAAAGAACAAATCCGCCATGTTTGAAGCATCATCGGTTTTATGACAAGCTATAAAATGTGCCATCTTAGAGAATCTATCCACAACAACAAAAATAGAATCCCTCCCCTTCTTAGTCCTAGGCAACCCCAAAATAAAGTCTATAGAAATGTCAATCCAAGTTCTTTTTAAGAATAGCACGCAAAAGTGTTCCCAAAGTTCTATTGACAACTTCAGTTTGTCCATCCGTTCGAGGATGACAAGTAGTAGAAAACAACAATTTTGTGCCAAGTTTAGCCCATAAAGTCTTCCAAAAGTAACTCAATAATTTAACATCGCGACCAGAAACAATAGTCCTAGGCATGCCATGCAACCTAACGACTTCTCTAAAGAACAAATCCGCCCTGTACCCCAAAATAAAGTCCATAGAAATGTCAATTCAAGTTCTTTTTAAGAATAGCACGCAAAAGTGTTCCCAAAGTTCTATTGACAACTTCAGTTTGTCCATCCGTTCGAGGATGACAAGTAGTAGAAAACAACAATTTTGTGCCAAGTTTAGCCCATAAAGTCTTCCAAAACTAACTCAAGAATTTAATCGCGAACAGAATCAATAGTCCTAGGCATGCCATGCAACCTAATGACTTCTCTAAAGAACAAATCCGCGATGTTTGAAGCATCATCAGTTTTATGACAAGCTATAAAATGTGCAATCTTCGAGAATCTATCCACAACAACAAAAATAGAATCCCTCCCCTTCTTAGTCCTAGGCAACCCCAAAATAAAGTCCATAGAAATGTCAATCCAAGTTCTTTTTAAGAATAGCACGCAAAAGTGTTCCCAAAGTTCTATTGACAACTTCGGTTTGTCCATCCGTTCGAGGATGACAAGTAGTAGAAAACAACCATTTTGTGCCAAGTTTAGCCCATAAAGTCTTCCAAAAGTAACTCAAGAATTTAACATCGCGAACAAAATCAATAGTCCTAGGCATGCCATGCAACCTAACGACTTCTCTAAAGAACAAATCCGCAATGTTTGAAGTATCATCGGTTTTATGACAAGCTATAAAATGTGCCATCTTAGAGAATCTATCCACAACAACAAAAATAGAATCCCTCCCCTTCTTAGTCCTAGGCAACCCCAAAATAAAGTCCATAGAAATGTCAATCCAAGTTCTTTTTAAGAATAGCACGCAAAAGTGTTCCCAAAGTTCTATTGACAACTTCAGTTTGTCCATCCGTTCGAGGATGACAAGTAGTAGAAAACAACAATTTTGTGCCAAGTTTAACCCATAAAGTCTTCCAAAAATAACTTAAGAATTTAACATCGCGACCAAAAACAATAGTCCTAGGCATGCCATACAACCTAATGACTTCTCTAAAGAACAAATCCGCCATGTTTGAAGCATCATCGGTTTTATGACAAGCTATAAAATGTGCCATCTTAGAGAATCTATCCACAACAACAAAAATAGAATCCCTCCCCTTCTTAGTCCTAGGCAACCCCAAAATAAAGTCTATAGAAATGTCAATCCAAGTTTTTTTAAGAATAGCACGCAAAATTGTTCCCAAAGTTCTATTGACAACTTCAGTTTGTCCATCCGTTCGAGGATGACAAGTAGTAGAAAACAACAATTTTGTGCCAAGTTTAGCCCATAAAGTCTTCCAAAAGTAACTCAATAATTTAACATCGCGACCAGAAACAATAGTCCTAGGCATGCCATGCAACCTAACGACTTCTCTAAAGAACAAATCCGCCCTGTACCCCAAAATAAAGTCCATAGAAATGTCAATTCAAGTTCTTTTTAAGAATAGCACGCAAAAGTGTTCCCAAAGTTCTATTGACAACTTCAGTTTGTCCATCCGTTCGAGGATGACAAGTAGTAGAAAACAACAATTTTGTGCCAAGTTTAGCCCATAAAGTCTTCCAAAACTAACCCAAGAATTTAACATCGCGAACAGAATCAATAGTCCTAGGCATGCCATGCAACCTAACGACTTCTCTAAAGAACAAATCCGCGATGTTTGAAGCATCATCGGTTGTATGACAAGCTATAAAATGTGCAATCTTCGAGAATCTATCCACAACAACAAAAAAAGAATCCCTCCCCTTCTTAGTCCTAGGAAACCCCAAAATAAAGTCCATAGAAATGTCAATCCAAGTTCTTTTTAAGAATAGCACGCAAAAGTGTTCCCAAAGTTCTATTGACAACTTCAGTTTGTCCATCCGTTCGAGGATGACAAGTAGTAGAAAACAACCATTTTGTGCCAAGTTTAGCCCATAAAGTCTTCCAAACGTAACTCAAGAATTTAACATCGCGATAAGAAACAATAGTCCTAGGCATGCCATGCAACCTAACGACTTCTCTAAAGAACAAATCCGCCATGTTTGAAGCATCATCGGTTTTATGACAAGCTATAAAATGTGCCATCTTAGAGAATCTATCCACAACAACAAAAATAGAATCCCTCCCCTTCTTAGTCCTAGGCAACACCAAAATAAAGTCTATAGAAATGTCAATCCAAGTTCTTTTTAAGAATAGCACGCAAAAGTGTTCCCAAAGTTCTATTGACAACTTCAGTTTGTCCATCCGTTCGAGGATGACAAGTAGTAGAAAACAACAATTTTGTGCCAAGTTTAGCCCATAAAGTCTTCCAAAAATAACTTAAGAATTTAACATCGCGACCAAAAACAATAGTCCTAGGCATGCCATACAACCTAATGACTTCTCTAAAGAACAAATCCGCCATGTTTGAAGCATCATCGGTTTTATGACAAGCTATAAAATGTGCCATCTTAGAGAATCTATCCACAACAACAAAAATAGAATCCCTCCCCTTCTTAGTCCTAGGCAACCCCAAAATAAAGTCTATAGAAATGTCAATCCAAGTTCTTTTTAAGAATAGCACGCAAAAGTGTTCCCAAAGTTCTATTGACAACTTCAGTTTGTCCATCCGTTCGAGGATGACAAGTAGTAGAAAACAACAATTTTGTGCCAAGTTTAGCCCATAAAGTCTTCCAAAAGTAACTCAATAATTTAACATCGCGACCAGAAACAATAGTCCTAGGCATGCCATGCAACCTAACGACTTCTCTAAAGAACAAATCCGCCCTGTACCCCAAAATAAAGTCCATAGAAATGTCAATTCAAGTTCTTTTTAAGAATAGCACGCAAAAGTGTTCCCAAAGTTCTATTGACAACTTCAGTTTGTCCATCCGTTCGAGGATGACAAGTAGTAGAAAACAACAATTTTGTGCCAAGTTTAGCCCATAAAGTCTTCCAAAACTAACTCAAGAATTTAATCGCGAACAGAATCAATAGTCCTAGGCATGCCATGCAACCTAATGACTTCTCTAAAGAACAAATCCGCGATGTTTGAAGCATCATCAGTTTTATGACAAGCTATAAAATGTGCAATCTTCGAGAATCTATCCACAACAACAAAAATAGAATCCCTCCCCTTCTTAGTCCTAGGCAACCCCAAAATAAAGTCCATAGAAATGTCAATCCAAGTTCTTTTTAAGAATAGCACGCAAAAGTGTTCCCAAAGTTCTATTGACAACTTCGGTTTGTCCATCCGTTCGAGGATGACAAGTAGTAGAAAACAACCATTTTGTGCCAAGTTTAGCCCATAAAGTCTTCCAAAAGTAACTCAAGAATTTAACATCGCGAACAAAATCAATAGTCCTAGGCATGCCATGCAACCTAACGACTTCTCTAAAGAACAAATCCGCAATGTTTGAAGTATCATCGGTTTTATGACAAGCTATAAAATGTGCCATCTTAGAGAATCTATCCACAACAACAAAAATAGAATCCCTCCCCTTCTTAGTCCTAGGCAACCCCAAAATAAAGTCCATAGAAATGTCAATCCAAGTTCTTTTTAAGAATAGCACGCAAAAGTGTTCCCAAAGTTCTATTGACAACTTCAGTTTGTCCATCCGTTCGAGGATGACAAGTAGTAGAAAACAACAATTTTGTGCCAAGTTTAACCCATAAAGTCTTCCAAAAATAACTTAAGAATTTAACATCGCGACCAAAAACAATAGTCCTAGGCATGCCATACAACCTAATGACTTCTCTAAAGAACAAATCCGCCATGTTTGAAGCATCATCGGTTTTATGACAAGCTATAAAATGTGCCATCTTAGAGAATCTATCCACAACAACAAAAATAGAATCCCTCCCCTTCTTAGTCCTAGGCAACCCCAAAATAAAGTCTATAGAAATGTCAATCCAAGTTTTTTTAAGAATAGCACGCAAAATTGTTCCCAAAGTTCTATTGACAACTTCAGTTTGTCCATCCGTTCGAGGATGACAAGTAGTAGAAAACAACAATTTTGTGCCAAGTTTAGCCCATAAAGTCTTCCAAAAGTAACTCAATAATTTAACATCGCGACCAGAAACAATAGTCCTAGGCATGCCATGCAACCTAACGACTTCTCTAAAGAACAAATCCGCCCTGTACCCCAAAATAAAGTCCATAGAAATGTCAATTCAAGTTCTTTTTAAGAATAGCACGCAAAAGTGTTCCCAAAGTTCTATTGACAACTTCAGTTTGTCCATCCGTTCGAGGATGACAAGTAGTAGAAAACAACAATTTTGTGCCAAGTTTAGCCCATAAAGTCTTCCAAAACTAACCCAAGAATTTAACATCGCGAACAGAATCAATAGTCCTAGGCATGCCATGCAACCTAACGACTTCTCTAAAGAACAAATCCGCGATGTTTGAAGCATCATCGGTTGTATGACAAGCTATAAAATGTGCAATCTTCGAGAATCTATCCACAACAACAAAAAAAGAATCCCTCCCCTTCTTAGTCCTAGGAAACCCCAAAATAAAGTCCATAGAAATGTCAATCCAAGTTCTTTTTAAGAATAGCACGCAAAAGTGTTCCCAAAGTTCTATTGACAACTTCAGTTTGTCCATCCGTTCGAGGATGACAAGTAGTAGAAAACAACCATTTTGTGCCAAGTTTAGCCCATAAAGTCTTCCAAAAGTAACTCAAGAATTTAACATCGCGAACAGAATCAATAGTCCTAGGCATGTCATGCAACCTAACGACTTCTCTAAAGAACAAATCCGCAATGTTTGAAGCATCATCGGTTTTATGACAAGCTATAAAATGTGCCATCTTAGAGAATCTATCCACAACAACAAAAATAGAATTCCCTCCCCTTCTTAGTCCTAGGCAACCCCAAAATAAAGTCCATAGAAATGTCAATCCAAGTTCTTTTTAAGAATAGCACGTAAAAGTGTTTCCAAAGTTCTAATGACAACTTCAGTTTTTCCATCCGTTCGAGGATGACAAGTAGTAGAAAACAACAATTTTGGCCAAGTTTAGCCCATAAAGTCTTCCAAAAATAACTTAAGAATTTAACATCGCGACCAAAAACAATAGTTCTAGGCATGCCATACAACCTAATGACTTCTCTAAAGAACAAATCCGCCATGTTTGAAGCATCATCGGTTTTATGACAAGCTAAAAAATGTGCCATCTTAGAGAATCTATCCACAACAACAAAAATAGAATCCCTCCCCTTCTTAGTCCTAGGCAACCCCAAAATAAAGTCTATAGAAATGTCAATCCAAGTTCTTTTTAAGAATAGCACGCAAAAGTGTTCCCAAAGTTCTATTGACATGTGGGGACCCGGACGCTAATCATTTTCTTAATCATCGTTGGGATTTAAATAATCAGTTCTGATAAACAGGGTCTAAAAATTTTTCCTTTTTAAAATATAAACGCGGAAGGTAATGGCATCTAATAATATACATATCTGTATAAAATACATTTCAGTATTAAAATACAATAATCTAGTCTAAGGTTCAACTACTAAATTCAAGTAATAAAACCAAGTCTATATCCAAGTCCGGAATCACCACGCTAACTCGTCTTCTCTCGTCGTCTTCTTGACCCCGATCCTATCCTACCTGTTGTCATGCACACATACAAAACAAGACAATAGCCGGATAACTCCGGTGAGAATAAATCCCAGTATAAGACATGGTACGCATGTATATAAACAAATAATTCATAAAACATGCCATCATGTATAAAAACAATATATTTCATAATCTATGAAATTAAATCAAATAAGCATGCAACTCATATCAGATAAACATCTCAAATCAGATAAACATGCATAAAACAATCTAAATCATACAAACATGCTATCATGCCTGAAAGCAATAACGATGGGCCCCATGATCTAGGAACCACATCCATATAAGCATGAAGTCCTAATCAAATCATGTCTAGACTTGACTCGACTAGAACTCTAGGGATCCCGGTGTGAATAAGACGTCACTGGCTGTCACCTACCCTACCACTCGAGGTGCTGTACGTCTTATTCCTAGACTTCGGTCCGAGCTGTATCGACGGCTGGCAATAGGAGTAATGCCTACTCCTAAGCTGAGATACACCGAACGTCTAGAAGTCTGACAATGACTGTCAAGACTTTCCTATCTTAAATGCAATGAATCATAATCTGTAAACAAAGCATAATCATATTCATATCTGAATATGGCAATGATCACATACATTTGAATAAAATGCTAAAATCAAAACATAAACAAGAATATAGTATGTGATTTATTGGGCAACTCAAGGATGGTCTCGATTGAGTTGTTTCCTCCCGAATATCACATGAATTATACCTTTATCTTCCCCGTCTGAGGAAGACGAAGTCTCGAAGTCCAATCTGTCCATCTTCACTCTGAAATGACAAGAATAAATACACTGTATCAATGTGTAGCTCAAAACACAATCTGTTCTGATCAATACCCAATTCAGTACAAAATCTGATCACATCAACAATATCACGAGATAACAGAAACCAATACTGAATCTGATCAATCTGTACCAACTGATGTTTAGACGGCATAACACTACAGTCTTGTAACCCCGTCAGTCTTAACATCACAATTACACTACCAGAATTCCTAACAAATCTCAGTACAATCTATAACTTCAGTATCTGTACACTTTAAAATGAATAACAGCATAATTCTGATAGCAATCTCAATCAAATCAACTCTAAAATTCATAACAATGCCATAACCAGTCTATTTCTAAATCTGACTTCGCTTCTACAATATCTACGGTAGCAGAAACACCATATCTGAATCATATTCAATTCTGACAACATCATAAAATCAAATCTTGTCTAAACGTAATAAAACTTACATCCTTGCGTAGCCTGCGTTGATAGGAACACAGTACCGAAGTCGGATTTCAATTTGGATAGACGGTTCGCTCGTAAATCAATTCCTAAATCTAAGAACGAAGCATTCCTCAAGATTCTCGATTCTTGCTTCAATTCTTCTGATATGCATGTATATATATATATATATACCCCCGAACATGCAATAGGCCAAGTGGCTCGCCTTTCAAGCTACACGTTACTCGCTAGGGCGGTCAAAACTTACCGCTAGGGCGAGTCAATTTCGGTCGAGATCCTCGGCTGAACATCTCCAGTCGCTCGGGCGGTCAAAAGTTGCTCGCTAGGGCGAAGAACTCTCGGTTCTCACAATTATACATGCGCGCTCGGGCGGTGCTTTTCTGCCGCTCGGGCGAGAGATGTTCGGCCTAACATCTTGAGATGTTCGGCCTAACATCTTGAGATGTTCGATTCAACATCTTGGCTTAACATAAACCAACGCTCGGCTTCGTCATTTGAGTTCCTATGACTTCCATTACGTCAATTAATCAACGTCTGATTAAAATGATTAAATCTCGGGCATTACATTTCTCCCCCTCTTAGATCTGAGTTCGTCCTCGAACTCACAAACAATCAATCCAACTCTATCAGAAGAAATGTATAACAGAGTTTAACATCTAACCTCATTTCACTAGCCGAATCAATCCCATATTACTGGCTATACTACACCCGTATATGCCAATTGCAATCCATAACAAAGCAATATCACCTGTAGTTGCTATTCCATCTGTTTATTCCAATTAAGGACATATTCCATCTTCGGCTCCAAATACCAATCGTCATCATTTGACATTGGTTTCCTACATCTATTCCTTCTGCACTATCTTGATAACTAGTGCTAACATCCAGCACTCGAGTTCTATCAATATCTTTCAATATCTGACTACTAACGCTGACTACCTGTCAATCTGTAACAAGTCTGAGAGAAAACGCTTATGATATAATATATCACAAGTGCAAACTTCATCACCATCACATCAATCTAATTATTTCTTTGACAGTGATCTCTGTCATATAGTTCTGTTTGTACATTATCTTATACAAACTACTAGATATAGATTGAACAATCTATCAATCACAATCATCTCATATCTTTATCTGAAGAAATAGCGGTAATTTTATCACAAAAGTAATAGAAATGTACTCCCATTTCTATTCAGGAATATACTAAGTCGGTAATCATCTTTTGATTCCTAGCTTTCTGGCTTCTTTTGACAGCGATTCAGACATATCAGTACCATTTCTACCAACCTTACAACATAAAGTGTTGTCCCAACTGATCTCATCTGTCTATACCAACATTATCTATTCGAATATCATGTATTCTGAATCATCTGAATGAAAACTGAATCCCCTACGGTGCATTTCTGACACTACTTGAGACTTCATATTCGAACCATCCGGTATAAACAACTAGTTACTAATATAAAATAATGAAAAATACCTACCTTGCATTCGGCTCTGACTATTCATATCAAAAGCTGGAAACAATTCTGAAACATTCTGATATCACACAATAACCAAACCCATAGAAAACGCAAACTCATATAGCTGTTATATTGATCTGATCAACAAAATACAGGTCTGAAAATTCTGATCACCGTTCGGGACTACTGTATTTCCCACAAACAACTCTGATACAATTGGAACTGCATAGTATCACACACTGAATAATAATTACAATAACATCAAATCAAACTCAGAATAGAAATATCCTATGCTGATCTAGTGAGTTTAAGAAAACTCATAACATAATAGATTCTGGCTGGCTGACCAATCTTCATACTGTCCAGATCAACTGCTATATTTCATCTGCAAATAGAATATACTCCCAAACAATATAAGATGTCTCAAATACTAATTTGGAATCATAACAATACTCAGCAGATGTAAAGCAATACAAGAAAGATAATCAGAATAAGATAATCTGTCCAAATCAGATAAGAAAGGTCTGACATATCTGACATTCTGCTAATTCTGACATTCCTGATACCACATAGTCTGAATATAAACCTGTATCAATAACTGCATTCGGATCCATACCTGACCCATTGCTGTATACAATAATCACAGTTCTCGGAATATTTAACCCAGTCTTCAAATATTCAATATAAACAATCAGATGCTGTGGATATATCCCGGAATCATAGATATAATAAGCATAATTCTTCAAAATACCCCTGAACATATAATCTGTCAATCTAGAAACAGAACTAAAATGTCTTCCAGAGAAATACACAATCAACTGGATTTCTTAGCCCATACGTTAATCTGTCAATTCTTTCAATTCTTTCTGATAGAGAACCCATCTGACATCTTACCTAAGAAAACACCAGTCAATTATGATATTACTATCAAATTTTAGGCTCGATTTCAGTGGATCTACTGAATACATAAGGATGCCATCGGTTCCTTTCTGTAATAATCGAGTCCTAAACCCTACAATTTTCTAAGGACTTCTGAATCGAAAATCCTCATTAATCAACTAGATCTGGTCTTAATCTTACTATTTCTGGAACACATGCTACGATATTTCTGTACTTGTTTAGCAGTACATATCAATACTGAGATCGAAATCATATAACACCAGTACATCATAATCTAACCCAATCCCGGTTTCATTCTACTGTAGTATATAACATGTCATAGAAATCTCTGATATCAACATATTCCTTCAAACCGTAAGGAAATCAATACTACAGCACAAACAGATCCCACAAATATAGCATATCCCCATGCTACTCAATCACAGATACTCATGAAGAATGCATTAGTATATATCAATACATCTGCAATATAATCATAACGAATGGTACCTGTTGTAACTACTGGGTCTGTTTTTCACGCATTGCCACCCGATGGTCCTGCTCCCTGGAATCTTTGGGAACCCTTCTGAGGACACACTCTAGCAAAATGCCCTTGCTGTCTACAAATATTGCATCTACCAAGCACTCCTTGGCATTGCTCTGTGGAGTGTCTCCCTCAACAATTCCTGCAATACACTCCTATATAATGCGAACTGGATCCACTAGAGCTAGAGGAACCACTTCCAAATCTCTTAAACGGTTGCTTCCGAGCTTTCAGTAACTCTTCCTTTCCACTTGTACTGCCACGATCAAATCGGCGAGGGGATTGATGTGTCTGAGGTTGCTGCAACCTTCCCAATTGTCTAGTCAGACTGGCCTCCGCTCTCTTTGCTTTACTTAAGACATCAGCAAAATAATAAGGTTGTTGTACATTCATCCATGCTACTATCTCTGAATTTAATCCTCTGACGAACTGATTCACTACAGCTTCTTCATTCCCAGCCAACTGAGGAGAAAAATGCAGTAGCGTAGAGAATTTGGCAACATAGTCTTCAACATTCATTTGACCATGTCTTAAATTCTCAAATTCCGCTCTTTTGTCCTCTCTATAAGACACTGAGAAAAATCGTTGATAGAATTCAGTTGTAAAGACTTCCCACGTGATCACCGTACCCCGTAGGTCTAATATACTTTTGATCGTAATCCACCAATTCCTGGCAGCCTCTCGTAACTGATAACTTACCAATTTAACCCTCTGCTGATCTGTACAACCAAGTAACCCTAACAGTATCTCCATATCATCAAACCAGTTCTGACATTCTTCAGATGTCTCAATACCACTCAGAATCGGCGGCTGAAATAACTGAAATTCTGCCAACTTAGTTTCCATCGGAGTCGCTGACGCATCTATCTGCGGTTCTGGTATATATGGCGGATCATACGAAGTACTGCCTGTTTCCAAAATCCTTCGGGGAGGTACATCTGATTACCACACACATTAGTAACCCAATAATACAAATCTGTGCCAATCTTTTCTGATCATGATCATCTTACTGCTGATCATGAATCCGATCTGATTCATATTTAAGGATACATAATACCAATTCAAATCATACAATCAGGTAAGCATGTATCTTAAAGCAGTAACATATAGCCTCATGCTAGCATCACAATGTCAATCAACATGAAAATCAATATCATGCTAGCACAGACATGCAAGGAAATAAAATTCCTCTACCCCGCTCATTCTCTTCTATCTTAATCTAAGTCAGTCTAAAAGATCTATCAGTTCTTACTATCTCAATCTAAAGGATATATCTCTAAAAGATCTATCGCTAAAGGAACTATCAGCTCTGAAAGAACTATCCTTGCTCTGATACCACCTGTTGTGGGGACCTAGACGCTAATCATTTTCTTAATCATCGTTGGGATTTAAATAATCAGTTCTGATAAACAGGGTCTAAAAATTTTTCCTTTTTAAAATATAAACGCGGAAGGTAATGGCATCTAATAATATACATATCTGCATAAAATGCATTTCAGTATTAAAATACAATAATCTAGTCTAAAGTTCAACTACTAAATTCAAGTAATAAAACCAAGTCTATATCCAAGTCCGGAATCACCACGCTAACTCGTCTTCTCTCGTCGTCTTCTTGACCCCGATCCTATCCCACCTGTTGTCATGCACACATACAAAACAAGACAACAGCCGGATAACTCCGGTGAGAATAAATCCCAGTATAAGACATGGTACGCATGTATATAAACAAACTAATTCATAAAACATGCCATCATGTATAAAAACAATATATTTCATAATCTATGAAATTAAATCAAATAAGCATGCAACTCAGATCAGATAAACATCTCAAATCAGATAAACATGCATAAAACAATCTAAATCATACAAACATGCTATCATGCCTGAAAGCAATAACGATGGGCCCCATGATCTAGGAACCACATCCATATAAGCATGCAGTCCTAATCAAATCATGTCTAGACTTGACTCGACTAGAACTCTAGGGATCCCGGTGTGAATAAGACGTCACTGGCTGTCACCTACCCTACCACTCGAGGTGCTGTACGTCTTATTCCTAGACTTCGGTCCGAGCTATATCGACGGCTGGAAATAGGACTAATGCCTACTCCTAAGCTGAGATACACCGAACGTCTAGAAGTCTTACAATGACTGTCAAGACTTTCCTATCTTAAATGCAATGAATCATAATCTGTAAACAAAGCATAATCATATTCATATCTGAATATGGCAATGATCACATACATTTGAATAAAATGCTAAAATCAAAACATAAACAAGAATATAGTATGTGATTTATTGGGCAACTCAAGGATGGTCTCGATTGAGTTGTTTCCTCCCGAATATCACATGAATTATACCTTTATCTTCCCCGCCTGAGGAAGACGAAGTCTCGAAGTCCAATCTGTCCATCTTCACTCTGAAATGACAAGAATAAATACACTGTATCAATGTGTAGCTCAAAACACAATCTGTTCTGATCAATACCTAATTCAGTACAAAATCTGATCACATCAACAATATCACGAGATAACAGAAACCAATACTGAATCTGATCAATCTGTACCAACTGATGTTTAGACGGCATAACACTACAGTCTTGTAACCCCGTCAGTCTTAACATCACAATTACACTACCAGAATTCCTAATAAATCTCAGTACAATCTATAACTTCAGTATCTGTACACTTTAAAATGAATAACAGCATAATTCTGATAGAAATCTCAATCAAATCAACTCTAAAATTCATAACAATGCCATAACCAGTCTATTTCTAAATCTGACTTCGCTTCTACAATATCTACGGTAGCAGAAACACCATATCTGAATCATATTCAATTCTGACAACATCATAAAATCAAATCTTGTCTAAACGTAATAAAACTTACGTCCTTGCGTAGCCTGCGTTGATAGGAACACAGTACCGAAGTCGGATTTCAATTTGGATAGACGGTTCGCTCGTAAATCAATTCCTAAATCTAAGAACGAAGCATTCCTCAAGATTCTCGATTCTTGCTTCAATTCTTCTGATATGCATGTATATATATTTATATATATACCCCCGAACATGCAATAAGCCAAGTGGCTCGCCTTTCAAGCTACACGTTACTCGCTAGGGCGGTCAAAACTTACCGCTAGGGCGAGTCAATTTCGGTCGAGATCCTCGGCTGAACATCTCCAGTCGCTCGGGCGGTCAAAAGTTGCTCGCTAGGGCGAAGAACTCTCGGTTCTCACAATTATACATGCGCGCTCGGGCGGTGCTTTTCTGCCGCTCGGGCGAGAGATGTTCGGCCTAACATCTTGAGATGTTCGGCCTAACATCTTGAGATGTTCGATTCAACATCTTGGCTTAACATAAACCAACGCCCGGCTTCGTCATTTGAGTTCCTATGACTTCCATTACGTCAATTAATCAACGTCTGATTAAAATGATTAAATCTCGGGCATTACATGACAACTTCAGTTTGTCCATCCGTTCGAGGATGACAAGTAGTAGAAAACAACAATTTTGTGCCAAGTTTAGCCCAAAAAGTCTTCCAAAAGTAACTCAATAATTTAACATCGCGACCAGAAACAATAGTCCTAGGTATGCCATGCAACCTAACGACTTCTCTAAAGAACAAATCCGCCATGTACCCCAAAATAAAGTCCATAGAAATGTCAATTCAAGTTCTTTTTAAGAATAGCACGCAAAAGTGTTCCCAAAGTTCTATTGACAACTTCAGTTTGTCCATCCGTTCGAGGATGACAAGTAGTAGAAAACAACAATTTTGTGCCAAGTTTAGCCCATAAAGTCTTCCAAAACTAACTCAAGAATTTAACATCGCGAACAGAATCAATAGTCCTAGGCATGCCATGCAACCTGACGACTTCTCTAAAGAACAAATCCGCGATGTTTGAAGCATCATCGGTTTTATGACAAGCTATAAAATGTGCAATCTTCGAGAATCTATCCACAACAACAAAAATAGAATCCCTCCCCTACTTAGTCCTAGGCAACCCCAAAATAAAGTCCATAGAAATGTCAATCCAAGTTCTTTTTAAGAATAGCATGCAAAAGCGTTCCCAAAGTTCTATTGACAACTTCAGTTTGTCCATCCGTTCGAGGATGACAAGTAGTAGAAAACAACAATTTTGTGCCAAGTTTAGCCCATAAAGTCTTCCAAAAGTAACTCAAGAATTTAACATCGCGAACAGAATCAATAGTCCTAGGCATGCCATGCAACCTAACGACTTCTCTAAAGAACAAATCCGCCATGTTTGAAGCATCATCGGTTTTATGACAAGCTATAAAATGTGCCATCTTAGAGAATCTATCCACAACAACAAAAATAGAATCCCTCCCTTTCTTAGTCCTAGACAACCCCAAAATAAAGTCTATAGAAATGTCAATCCAAGTTCTTTTTAAGAATAGCACGCAAAATTGTTCCCAAAGTTCTATTGACAACTTCAGTTTGTCCATCCGTTCGAGGATGACAAGTAGTAGAAAACAACAATTTTGTGACAAGTTAAGCCCATAAAGTCTTCCAAACGTAACTCAAGAATTTAACATCGCGATAAGAAACAATAGTCCTAGGCATGCCATGCAACCTAACGACTTCTCTAAAGAACAAATCCGCCATGTTTGAAGCATCATCGGTTTTATGACAAGCTATAAAATGTGCCATCTTAGAGAATCTATCCACAACAACCAAAATAGAATACCTCCCCTTCTTAGTCCTAGACAACCCCAAAATAAAGTCCATAGAAATGTCAATCCAAGTTCTTTTTAAGAATAGCACGCAAAATTGTTCCCAAAGTTCTATTGACAACTTCAGTTTGTCCATCTGTTGGAGGATGAAAAGTAGTAGAAAACAACAATTTTGTGCCAAGTTTAGCCCATAAAGTCTTCCAAAAGTAACTCAAGAATTTAACATCGCGAACAGAATCAATAGTCCTAGGCATGCCATGCAACCTAACGACTTCTCTAAAGAACAAATCCGCAATGTTTGAAGCATCATCGGTTTTATGACATGTAATAGCCGAGCCCGGTGTACGGTACGGTTTAAGCTTTATTGTGTTATTTGGGTTTATGATTAGATGATAGTTGTGTTTTGGGCTATAGTATTATTGGTTATTATTTATTTGAGGTGTTAGTTGGTGTTGATTGTTCGTTTCAGCGTTTCGGATCGATTTTAGTTGAGTTTGTACTGTTCATTGCCGTGAGTAGAGTGCACCCGCGCTCTTAGAGGAGTGCCCCCGCGGTGTACTATTCATCATTTTGCATTTGGAAGGCCGTGGCACCACCGCACCCGCGGCAGTGCAAGGACCGCACCCGCGGTGTGCACCGCACCAGCGGTAATTGTAGCACCGCACCCGCGGTGTTTGTGCATGATATTTATTTTGGATGCCGTGAGCTTAGCGCACCCACGGTGCTTGTGTGACCGCACCCGCGGTGTAAGTATGGGCGAGTTATTTAGTACCTTTTTGATTGAGTTGACTTCATTCCTACCTTATCTTATCTTCTTTTTCGAGATTTCCTCTCTAGTTCCAAGGGTTTTCCTCCATTTCAAGTGCTTCCTACCTTTGATTCTTGGAGTTATTTGGATTTCCGACTTGACATTAACGTTCTCCGTGGTATAAGGAAGCTTAGGTAAGTTTTTGGTGCGATTCTATTGAGGTTTCGAGTTAAGGGTTATTTTGGATTTGATGTTTTGTTGGTTCTATGGATTATTTAGCATGGATTCTTGGATTTAGTCTTGATGTTGGTGTTATTTATGGATTTTGTTGTAGGTGGTGTACCAAGAGTATAGTTGGAGGTGTTCTATTGGTTTGTAAGTGGAATTTCATCCCTTTGCTCACATGATTGATATATGTATTGTGTTTTAAAGGTTTCAAAGTGATATTCCCTTCAATGATTCATTGTTATGTATTGATTCCATTGATTATCTATTGGAGGCTTTTATGTCTCACCATTGTTTTAAAAAGGGAATACAAGAGAAATATGAGATTTCGAAACAACGGCTTTAAATGATATTCAGAGTTCAAATGTTTTTATTGGATTGATTAATCATAGTCAGAGCATTGCATGCAATTAGATGATCATCGACCATAGGCTTTTATCCCTCAGAGTTATCGGTTTATATCGATAGGGGTATTAGCAACCATAGACAGAGATACTATTGATATCAATCCAACCAGAGAAAAGAGAAATACCATCTTATTGCTATGATATTGCTATGCTATTGCTACGTTATTCATGTTTCAGAGTTGATGGTATTTATGATTTCAAAGCCATGTTTTACAGAGTATACTATGTATCATTGCTATGTAAGAGTTCCACTTGCTGAGATTTATTCTCATTTCAGTTTATTCATGTGATGCAGATAAGAGCGACGGACCAGGACGTTGACTGTGGATGGGGGTCATATGCATACGAAGATTGGAAGGATGATTATTTTGTATCATTTTGTAACATGATCACACTAATGATATTTTGTATTTTGTTATGTCATTGGAATGATCATGTTGTTATTTTGTAAACATTTTATGAAATGTATTTTGAAACTCCTTCCATTTGAAAGAAAATTTTAAATTCCGCTGTATTTTAATTGTAACAGGTCAGGGTGTCACATTTAGTGGTATCAGAGCGGTGTTCTTCGGACCAATGCATATGACTTCGTCTACTTTCAACTGTCCGGGTATGATTTCTTGCATCTATCCATTCATTGTTATATATTGATTGTGTCTTGTGAGCAATTGTAGAGTATGCCACCTAAGAGGAAAGCAGTAGAGGGTGAGGATAGTTCTTCCTCTAGAGTTGTCGACGAGTTCGGCAAGTTGCTCAAGGAGCAAGCTAAGGTGCATAGCGAGCAGATTCAGCAGCTCATTCGTATGCAAGGTGCAGGCCAAGGTAGAGGGCAAGGTATAGTTCCAGTTGCTCAGGCTGTTGGCACTGATGCCGTCTTTTCTGCTTTCAAGAGGATGGATCCACCGGAATTCGCAGGCAGTTCTGATCCGTTAGTTGCTGTTGAGTGGGTCAAGGCTTTAGAGGCGATCTTCGATCATCTGCAGTACGAGGATAAAGACAGGATCAGTTGTGCTGTTTTCATGTTGGTCAAGGCCGCCCGCATTTGGTGGAATGCGACGAAGGTCAGTGTTACTGTTGCGACACTGAAGTGGTCAGAGTTTACAGACTTGTTCTATGACAAGTATTTCCCCGACGCCCTTCGAGCGAGGAAAGTTACAGAGTTCTTGGAGCTTCGACAGGGAGGCATGGATGTTGGTGAGTACATTCTGAAGTTCGAGGAGGGTTGCCTTTTTGCTCCATATGTTGCTTCGAACGACAAGGACAAAGGCGCTCATTTCATTCGAGGCCTTAGAGCTGAGATTCGACGGGACATCAACATGTCCAAGGCCGTTACTTTCAAGGAGATTGTATCCAAAGCTTTGATGGCAGAGCAGGACGAGAAGGACATTGCCCGGGAGAGGCAAGAGAGACACCAGGCCATTGCTCAGAGAGGCCAGGGTTCGAATCAGAGGGGCAGGGATCGTTTCAAGGGTAAGGGTAAGATGGAGTTCAGTCCTAGACCTCCGCCAGTTCCAGTTGCTCCAGTTGATCCTGAGAAGCCACTATGTCCTAAGTGTGGCAAGCATCACCGTGGAGAGTGCAGATATGGCACTCATACTTGTTACCGTTGTGGCACGGCAGGCCACGTTGCCAGGAATTGTCCGAGAGGAGATAGCCAAGGGAAGGTGCAGGGTCGTATCTTTGCGATGTCTAAGGAAGGTATTAATCGTGATTCTTCATTGATCTCTAGTACTATTTTGATTTCAGGCAAAGTAGCTACAACTTTGGTAGATACTGGTGCTACTCATTCGTTTATGTCTGATTTATCGTTGGGTATAGTTCCTTCTGTTCTTCCCCTTCAGCTTAGTGTTATTTTGCCTTCGGGGGACGTGTTGTGCCCGACCTCGATCGTGTATGCGTGCCCTGTTAGTATTGAGGAGCGAGTTGTATTCGCTGATTTGATTGTTATCCCTATGGTTGCTTTTGATGTTATTCTTGGCATGGATTGGCTATCGACTTACCGTGCAGTTATCGATTGTGTTGCTAAGAAGGTGACTTTTGCAGATGGTGGCCATGGAGGAGCTCTCGCCAGCACAGGTACTTCGCTGGTCCTTCCTTTTATTTCTTGTCTTGAGGCTGAGAGATTGTTGTGTAGAGGTTGCGATGGATTTCTTGCTTCTATTGTGGATGTTGATAGATTGATTAAGTTGAATGTAGATGATATCGATGTTGTGAGGGAGTTTGCTGATGTGTTCGAGGATGATGTTCCGGGTTTGCCGTCGGATAGGGATGTTGAGTTTGTGATTGATTTAGCTCCAGGTACGGTTCCTATTTCTAAGGCTCCGTACAGGATGGCCCCTACAGAGATGAAGGAGTTGAAGACTCAGTTGCAGGATCTTTTAGACAAGGGCTTTATTCGTCCGAGTTCTTCGCCTTGGGGAGCTCCGGTTCTGTTTGTCAAGAAGAAGGATGGTTATTTGCGACTGTGTATCGACTACAGGGAGCTTAACAAAGTGACTGTCAAGAACAAGTATCCGTTGCTTCGGATAGATGATTTGTTTGATCAGCTCCATGGTGCTACTGTGTTCTCGAAGATTGATCTCCGGTCTGGCTACTATCAGTTGAAGGTTAGGGAGTCTGATATCCCTAAGACAGCTTTCCGGACCAGGTACGGTCACTATGAGTTTCTGGTCATGTCTTTTGGTTTGACCAATGCCCCTTCAGTCTTCATGGATCTGATGAACCGTGTGTTCAAGCCTTATCTGGATAGCTTTGTCATTGTTTTCATCGACGATATCTTGATCTATTCCAAATCTAGAGAGCTTCATGCCGAGCATCTCAGAGTTGTTCTTCAGTTGTTGCGAGAGAAGAGGTTGTTTGCCAAGTTGAAGAAGTGTGAGTTTTGGCTGGATCAGATTTCTTTTCTAGGCCATGTGGTTTCGAGAGATGGCATTGCTGTTGATCCGTTGAAGATAGAGGCGATTCAGAGTTGACCTATTCCTACCACTGTTCCTGAGGTACGCAGTTTCCTTGGTTTGGCAGGTTACTATCGTCGTTTCATTTCAGGTTTCTCCAAGATTGCCCTGCCATTGTCCAATCTGACAAGGAAGACTGTGAAGTTCGAGTGGTCTATCGATTGCCAGAGTGCATTCCAAGAGCTGAAGGATAGATTGACGACAGCTCCTATTCTTTCTTTGCCCAGTGGTTCTGAAGATTTTGTTGTCTTTACCGATGCGTCGAAGAGAGGCCTTGGTGCAGTGCTGATGCAGCGAGGTAAGGTCATTGCCTATGCGTCTCGCCAGTTGAAGGATTATGAGAAGAATTATCCGACGCACGATTTGGAGCTAGCAGCTGTGGTTTTCGCCCTGAAGATTTGGAGGCATTATCTGTATGGCGAAAAGTGTGAGATCTTCACAGACCACAAGAGCTTGAAGTATCTGTTCTCGCAGAAAGAGCTCAATATGCGACAGAGGAGGTGGTTAGAGCTTGTCAAGGATTACGATGTGACGATCAGTTACCACCCGGGGAAAGCGAATGTAGTGGCTGATGCTTTGAGCCGCAAGTCGAGTGCTTCATTGAGTTCTTTGATTCATAGGCCATTGTTGATGGATTTGCAGAGAGAGGAGATTGATCTGGTGATTCCAGGGACCATTGCTCGTCTTTCAGCGTTGGTTATTCGATCTACTTTGACGGACAGGATCCGTAGAGAGCAGTCGACTGATGTTCAGTTGGCAGAGTTGAGAGCTAGAGCTGAGGCTAGAGGGAACTCAGAGTTTGGTCTGAAGGGTGATGGTTTAGTGACTTTCAGAGGCCGTATTTGTGTTCCTAGTGGCGATGATATTCGTAGAGACGTCTTGACAGAGGCTCATACCGCACCTTATTCGATTCATCCAGGTAGCACGAAGATGTATCAGGATCTTCGTCGACTCTATTGGTGGCCAGGTATGAAGAGAGATATTGCTTTGTTCATTTCTCAGTGCCTTACCTGTCAGCAGGTGCAGATTGAGCATCAGAGACCTGCTGGGACATTGCTTTCTTTGCCGATTCCTCAATGGAAGTGGGAGCATATCACTATGGATTTCGTGACTGGTTTACCCAGGACGCAGAAGGGTTTTAATTCCATTTGGGTCATTGTTGATAGATTGACCAAGTCAGCTCATTTTCTCCCAGTCAAGACGACGTATTCGATGTCTCAGTATGCCGAGGACTACATTGCAGAGATTGTTAGACTTCATGGGGTTCCTGTGTCGATCGTGTCTGATCGTGACCCTAGATTTACCTCAGAGTTCTGGAAGAGTTTGCACAGAGCTATGGGTTCTCGATTAGCTTTCAGTACAGCTTATCATCCTCAGAGCGACGGTCAGTCAGAGAGAGTCATCCAGATTCTTGAGGATATGCTCAGAGCTTGTACTATTGACTATTCTGGTGGTTGGGATTCCAAGTTGCCTCTTGTGGAGTTCACGTACAACAATAGCTACCAGGCGTCGATTGGCATGGCACCGTATGAGGCACTTTATGGCAGGAAGTGCAGATCCCCTTTGTTTTGGGATGAGGTTGGTGAGAGGAAGATGTTGGGTCCCGAGTTGGTCCAGCAGACAGCCGATGTTGTTGCATTGATCAGAGAGAGGATGAAGACTGCTCAGTCCAGGCAGAAGAGTTATGCAGATGTTCGTCGCAGACCTTTGCAGTTTGAGGTTGGCGATCATGTATTTCTGAAGATAGCACCTCTCAAGGGTGTGATGAGATTTGGCAAGAAGGGCAAGTTGAGTCCTAGATTCATTGGTCCATTCGAGATATTGTACAGAGTTGGTGACCGAGCCTACAGATTAGCCCTACCGCCCGATCTTGACAGAGTCCATAATGTGTTTCACGTATCGATGCTCAGGAAGTATATTGCAGATCCTTCCCATGTTCTTCGCCACGAGCCATTGGACTTGACGCCGAATTTGACTTACCAAGAGATTCCGGTCCAGATTTTGGATCGCACTGTCAGAGTATTGAGGAACAAAGAGATCGGCATCGTTAAAGTCCTTTGGAGGAACCATTTGATTGAGGAGGCTACGTGGGAACCAGAGACTGAGATGAGAGAGAGGTATCCTGAGTTGTTCGTGCAGTGACGTCAATTTCGAGGACGAAATTCCTCTAAGGAGGGGAGATTGTAATAGCCGAGCCCGGTGTACGGTACGGTTTAAGCTTTATTGTGTTATTTGGGTTTATGATTAGATGATAGTTGTGTTTTGGGCTATAGTATTATTGGTTATTATTTATTTGAGGTGTTAGTTGGTGTTGATTGTTCGTTTCAGCGTTTCGGATCGATTTTAGTTGAGTTTGTACTGTTCATTGCCGTGAGTAGAGTGCACCCGCGCTCTTAGAGGAGTGCCCCCGCGGTGTACTATTCATCATTTTGCATTTGGAAGGCCGTGGCACCACCGCACCCGCGGCAGTGCAAGGACCGCACCCGCGGTGTGCACCGCACCAGCGGTAATTGTAGCACCGCACCCGCGGTGTTTGTGCATGGGATTTATTTTGGATGCCGTGAGCTTAGCGCACCCGCGGTGCTTGTGTGACCGCACCCGCGGTGTAAGTATGGGCGAGTTATTTAGTACCTTTTTGATTGAGTTGACTTCATTCCTACCTTATCTTATCTTCTTTTTCGAGATTTCCTCTCTAGTTCCAAGGGTTTTCCTCCATTTCAAGTGCTTCCTACCTTTGATTCTTGGAGTTATTTGGATTTCCGACTTGACATTAACGTTCTCCGTGGTATAAGGAAGCTTAGGTAAGTTTTTGGTGCGATTCTATTGAGGTTTCGAGTTAAGGGTTATTTTGGATTTGATGTTTTGTTGGTTCTATGGATTATTTAGCATGGATTCTTGGATTTAGTCTTGATGTTGGTGTTATTTATGGATTTTGTTGTAGGTGGTGTACCAAGAGTATAGTTGGAGGTGTTCTATTGGTTTGTAAGTGGAATTTCATCCCTTTGCTCACATGATTGATATATGTATTGTGTTTTAAAGGTTTCAAAGTGATATTCCCTTCAATGATTCATTGTTATGTATTGATTCCATTGATTATCTATTGGAGGCTTTTATGTCTCACCATTGTTATAAAAAGGGAATACAAGAGAAATATGAGATTGCGAAACGACGGCTTTAAATGATATTCAGAGTTCAAATGTTTTTATTGGATTGATTAATCATAGTCAGAGCATTGCATGCAATTAGATGATCATCGACCATAGGCTTTTATCCCTCAGAGTTATCGGTTTATATCGATAGGGGTATTAGCAACCATAGACAGAGATACTATTGATATCAATCCAACCAGAGAAAAGAGAAATACCATCTTATTGCTATGATATTGCTATGCTATTGCTACGTTATTCATGTTTCAGAGTTGATGATATTTATGATTTCAAAGCCATGTTTTACAGAGTATACTATGTATCATTGCTATGTAAGAGTTCCACTTGCTGAGATTTATTCTCATTTCAGTTTATTCATGTGATGCAGATAAGAGCGACGGACCGGGACGTTGACTGTGGATGGGGGTCATATGCATACGAAGATTGGAAGGATGATTATTTTGTATCATTTTGTAACATGATCACACTAATGATATTTTGTATTTTGTTATGTCATTAGAATGATCATGTTGTTATTTTGTAAACATTTTATGAAATGTATTTTGAAACTCCTTCCATTTGAAAGAAAATTTTAAATTCCGCTGTATTTTAATTGTAACGGGTCAGGGTGTCACATGACAAGCTATAAAATGTGCCATCATAGAGAATCTATCCACAACAACAAAAATAGAATCTCTCCCCTTCTTAGTCCTAGGCAACCCCAAAATAAAATCCATAGAAATGTCAATCCAAGTTCTTTTTAAGAATAGCACGCAAAAGTGTTCCCAAAGTTCTATTGACAACTTCAGTTTGTCCATCCGTTCGAGGATGACAAGTTGTAGAAAACAACAATTTTGTGCCAAGTTTAGCCCATAAAGTCTTCCAAAAGTAACTCAATAATTTAAGATCGCGACCAGAAACAATAGTCCTAGGCATGCCATGCAACCTAACGACTTCTCTAAAGAACAAATCCGCCATGTACCCCAAAATAAAGTCCATAGAAATGTCAATCCAAGTTCTTTTTAAGAATAGCACGCAAAAGTGTTCCCAAAGTTCTATTGACAACTTCAGTTTGTCCATCCGTTCGAGGATGACAAGTAGTAGAAAACAACAATTTTGTGCCAAGTTTAGCCCATAAAGTCTTCCAAAAGTAACTCAAGAATTTAACATCGCGAACAGAATCAATAGTCCTAGGCATGCCATGCAACCTAACGACTTCTCTATAGAACAAATCCGCGATGTTTGAAGCATCATCGGTTTTATGACAAGCTATAAAATGTACCATCTTAGAGAATCTATCCACAACAACAAAAATAGAATCCTTCCCTTCTTAGTCCTAGGCAACCCCAAAATAAAGTCCATAGAAATGTCAATCCAAGTTCTTTTTAAGAATAACACGCAAAAGTGTTCTTAAAGTTCTATTGACAACTTCAGTTTGTCCATCCGTTCGAAGATGACAAGTAGTAGAAAACAACAATTTTGTGACAAGTTTAGCCCATAAAGTCTTCCAAACGTAACTCAAGAGTTTAACATCGCGATAAGAAACAATAGTCCTAGGCATGCCATGCAACCTAACGAACAAATCCGCCATGTTTGAAGCATCATCGGTTTTATGACAAGCTATAAAATGTGCCATCTTAGAGAATCTATCCACAACAACCAAAATAGAATACCTCCCCTTCTTAGTCCTAGACAACCCCAAAATAAAGTCCATAGAAATGTCAATCCAAGTTCTTTTTAAGAATAGCACGCAAAAGTGTTCCCAAAGTTCTATTGACAGCTTCAGTTTGTCCATCTGTTGGCGGATGAAAAGTAGTAGAAAACAACAATTTTGTGCCAAGTTTAGCCCATAAAGTCTTCCAAAAGTAACTCAAGAATTTAACATCGCGAACAGAATCAATAGTCCTAGGCATGCCATGAAACCTAACTACTTCTCTAAGGAACAAATCCGCGATGTTTGAAGCATCATCAGTTTTATGACAAGCTATAAAGTGTGCCATCTTCGAGAATCTATCCACAACAACAAAAATAGAATCCCTCCCCTTCTTAGTCCTAGGCAACCCCAAAATAAAGTTCATAGAAACGTCAATCCAAGTTCTTTTTAAGAATAGCACGCAAAAGTGTTCCCAAAGTTCTATTGACAACTTCAGTTTGTCCATCCGTTCGAGGATGACAAGTAGTAGAAAACAACAATTTTGTGGCAAGTTTAGCCCATAAAGTCTTCCAAAAGTAACTCAAGAATTTAACATCGTGACCAGAAACAATAGTCCTAGGCATGTCATGCAACCTAACGACTTCTCTAAAGAACAAATCCGCCATGTTTGAAGCATCATCGGTTTTATGACAAGCTATAAAATGTGCCATCTTAGAGAATCTATCCACAACAACAAAAATAGAATCCCTCCCCTTCTTAGTACTAGGGAACCCCAAAATAAAGTCCATAGAAATGTCAATCCAAGTTCTTTTTAAGAATAGCACGCAAAAGTGTTCCCAAAGTTCTATTGACAACTTCAGTTTGTCCATCCGTTCGAGAATAACAAGTAGTAGAAAACAACAATTTTGTGCTAATTTTAGCCCATAAAGTCTTCCAAAAGTAACTCAATAATTTAACATCGCGACCAGAAACAATAGTCCTAGGCATGCCATGCAACCTCACGACTTCTCTAAAGAACAAATCCGCCCTGTACCCCAAAATAAAGTCCATAAAAATGTCAATTCAAGTTCTTTTTAAGAATAGCACGCAAAAGTGTTCCCAAAGTTCTATTGACAACTGCAGTTTGTCCATCCGTTCGAGGATGACAAGTAGTAGAAAACAACAATTTTGTGCCAAGTTTAGCCCATAAAGTCTTCCAAAAGTAACTCAAGAATTTAACATCGCGAACAGAATCAATAGTCCTAGGCATGCCATGCAACCTAACGACATCTCTAAAGAACAATTCCGCAATGTTTGAAGCATCATCGGTTTTATGACAAGCTATAAAATGTGTCATCTTAGATAATCTATCCACAACAACAAAAATAGAATCCCTCCCCTTCTTAGTCTTAGGCAACCCCAAAATAAATTCCATAGAAATGTCAATCCAAGTTCTTTTTAAGAATAGCACACAAAAGTGTTCCCAAAGTTCTATTGACAACTTCAGTTTGTCCATCCGTTCGAGGATGACAAGTAGTAGAAAACAACAATTTTGTGCCAAGTTTAGCCCATAAAGTCTTCCAAAAGTAACTCAAAAATTTAACATCGCGACCAAAAACAATAGTCCTATGCATTCCATACAACCTAATGACTTCTCTAAAAAACAAATCCGCCATGTTTGAAGCATCATCGGTTTTATGACAAGCTATAAAATGTGCCATCTTAGAGAATCTATCCACAACAACAAAAATAGAATCACTCCCCTTCTTAGTCCTAGGCAACCCCAAAATAAAGTCTATAGAAATGTCAATCCAAGTTCTTTTTAAGAATAGCACGCAAAAGTGTTCCCAAAGTTCTATTGACAACTTCAGTTTGTCCATCCGTTCGAGGATGACAAGTAGTAGAAAACAACAATTTTGTGCCAAATTTAGCCCATAAAGTCTTCCAAAATTAACTCAATAATTTAACATCGCGACAAGAAACAATAGTCCTAGGCATGCCATGCAACCTAAAGACTTCTCTAAAGAACAAATCCGCCCTGTACCCCAAAATAAAGTCCATAGAAATGTCAATTCAAGTTCTTTTTAAGAATAGCACGCAAAAGTGTTCCCAAAGTTCTATTGACAACTTCAGTTTGTCCATCCGTTCGAGGATGACAAGTAGTAGAAAACAACAATTTTGTGCCAAGTTTAGCCCATAAAGTCTTCCAAAAGTAACTCAAGAATTTAACATCGCGAACAGAATCAATAGTCCTAGGCATGCCATGCAACCTAACGACTTCTCTAAAGAACAAATCCGCGATGTTTGAAGCATCATCGGTTTATGACAAGCTATAAATTGTGCAATCTTCGAGAATCTATCCACAACAACAAAAATAGAATCCCTCCCCTTCTTAGTCCTAGGCAACCCCAAAATAAAGTCCATAGAAATGTCAATCCAAGTTCTTTTTAAGAATAGCACGCAAAAGTGTTCCCAAAGTTCTATTGACAACTTCAGTTTGTCCATCCGTTCGAGGATGACAAGTAGTAGAAAACAACAATTTTGTGCCAAGTTTAGCCCATAAAGTCTTCCTAAAGTAACTCAAGAATTTAACATCGCGAACAGAATCAATAGTCCTAGGCATGCCATGCAACCTAACGACTTCTCTAAAGAACAAATCCGCCATGTTTGAAGCATCATCGGTTTTATGACAAGCTATAAAATGTGCCATCTTAGAGAATCTATCCACAACAACAAAAATAGAATCCCTCCCCTTCTTAGTCCTAGGCAACCCCAAAATAAAGTCTATAGAAATGTCAATCCAAGTTCTTTTAAGAATAGCACGCAAAAGTGTTCCCAAAGTTCTATTGACAACTTTAGTTTGTCCAGCCGTTCGAGGATGACAAGTAGTAGAAAACAACAATTTTGTGACAAGTTAAGCCCATAAAGTCTTCCAAACGTAACTCAAGAATTTAACATCGCGACCAGAAACAATAGTCCTAGGCATGCCATGCAACCTAACGACTTCTCTAAAGAACAAATCCGCCATGTTTGAAGCATCATCGGTTTTATGACAAGCTATAAAATGTGCGATCTTAGAGAATCTATCCACAACAACAAAAATAGAATCCCTCCCCTTCTTAGTCCTAGGCAACCCCAAAATAAAGTCCATAGAAATGTCAATCCAAGTTCTTTTTAAGAATAGCACGCAAAAGTGTTCCCAAAGTTCTATTGACAACTTTAGTTTGTCCAGCCGTTCGAGGATGACAAGTAGTAGAAAACAACAATTTTGTGACAAGTTAAGCCCATAAAGTCTTCCAAACGTAACCCAAGAATTTAACATCGCGATAAGAAACAATAGTCCTAGGCATGCCATGCAACCTAACGACTTCTCTAAAGAACAAATCCGCCATGTTTGAAGCATCATCGGTTTTATGACAAGCTATAAAATGTGCCATCTTAGAGAATCTATCCACAACAACCAAAATAGAATACCTCCCCTTCTTAGTCATAGACAACCCCAAAATAAAGTCCATTGAAAAGTTTGAGAGAAAATTCTCACATTTGATATCAAATCAATAATGAACAAAAGTTAAAATTGTTTACATGGTCTTCTAACATATATATAGATAAGGAAAATCTAAACCTAGAAATTGCATATTTAAAGATATCAAATCTAGTTACCAAAATAATTAAAACTCTAATTTAGGGACAAATATTCTCGCCTAAATAAAGGACACGGACCCCGTGTATGCCTCTGGGTACGGGTCCGTGTATACTCGGGTAAAAATATTCTCCGGAAAACAATGGACACGGACCCCGTGTATGCCTCCGTGCTCGGGTCCGTGTAGGCTCCGTAAATCTCAATCTCGAATGTATGAGACACGGACCCCGTGTACAGGTCCGTGTACACGTCCGTGTAGACTCGGTCAGCTTCTACTTGATTGTGATGCAACCCGAACCCTTCGAACCTTGTTTCCAAGCTTTCATTGGTTGGATGAAGGGCAACATTCAACATCTTCTAGCGTCCTCTCGGGATTGGTTCTTGGAACGCATAGTGGCTGGCTAGATTCACATCATTCTCCCTTTCTTTAAAAAGATTTGTCCTCAAATCTTGTCTTTCTTGATAGCTAGGAAGATCAATACATTTCATGCCTTTTCCACAATCCTGCAAGTAGAGTTTAACAATGCTCGGGATGGAACCGGCTATTTCATTAAAATAAAATAAACCAACTTGGCACAGATGTACATGAAGTGGATTATTCAAAATAAAGAATCGCTCATCCTCACTCTTTTGGGCCATACATACAATTTCTTTTTTTGTTTCTTTGGCCTCTTTTTCACACAACTCTTTTTTTTCATCGATGGCCATCTCACTCTTTTTATCACTCCTTTTTTCGACCATCTCTTTTTCTTTTTCTTTCAACTCATAACAAATTGCCTCACCAATACATATTACGTTCGTAGACAGTTGAGTAAAGGAAACTTGCACATCATCTAACAACTCACCCTCCACAGCACAACACTCAATACTCACTTGAGACAAAATTGGAGTATCAACATTCAAATCATTCACAAGTTTGGCTTCAAGGTCCACTACCTTCACATCCTCCTTTGGACATTGGCTAATATCATGCCCAAACTCTAGACACCAAATACATTGAATATCATAAGTGCTAACATTTGAAATTTTAGATGTACCTTGATATCCATGTTTTGAACTCCTCGCTGGTGTCGCCATACTTCTTTCCTCTTTACTCGACCTTCGTCTCTTCTCATTAATACTACCCTCAAGCCTATCCAACCTTTCATGTAAACCTTTAAATTCTTCCTCCATTCTTTTTCCAAATTCTTCCAACAATGACTGAAACTCACTATCAAGCATATTGCACCCCTTCTTTTTTTTTTTTTTTTTAAATATTTTTTTTTCGGGTGAACAGTACACTACAGTACCGTGAACAGTAACTCCGGCAGAAGAACAGTGATTCCGGCGTGAATAGTGGCGTGAATAGTAAATCCGGTAAAGAACAGTATTTCCGTCAATAAATAGTGCCGTGAACAGTAATTCCGTCAATGAATAGTGTCGTGAATGAACAGTAATCCCGTCAATGAATAGTGCCGTGAACAGTACGTGAACAGTAATCCCGGCCTTGAACAGTAATCGCGAAATTTTTTTTTTTTTTTTTTTGATACTACTTGAATTCAATAAACCTGAAGCTCTGATACCAAATGACGTGAATCTTGACACGAATAAATAGCAAACACGATTGAAAATAAATCGCACCCTCTATTCAATTACAATATTAAGATCCGTGTGTTTTCCCGATCTTTTGATTCAAGTATTGTGTGATATTCACCTCTAAACTAGCAAGAGTTTAGCAACAAATAAACACGAGTATAAACAATCGAAAACTATACGAACCTTCGAAGAACTTTGCCTACGACAATCCGCACAAGCAACGATCGACAAACGCCACAAAGTTAAAAACTTTGATAAGTTTGATTTTGAATTAACAAAGCTAAAGCTTTGAAAAGTTTGAGAGAAAATTCTCACAATTTGATATCAAATCAATAATGAACAAAAGTTAAAATTGTTTACATGGTCTTCTAGCATATATATAGATAAGGAAAATCTAAACCTAGAAATTGCATATTTAAAGATATCAAATCTAGTTAGCAAAATAATTAAAACTCTAATTTAGGGACAAATATTCTCGCCTAAATAAAGGACACGGACCCCGTGTATGCCTCCGGGTACGGGTCCGTGTATACTCGGGTAAAAATATTCTCCAGAAAACAATGGACACGGACCCCGTCTATGCCTCCGTGCTCGGGTCCGTGTAGGCTCTGTAAATCTCAATCTCGAATGTATGAGACACGGACCCCGTGTACAGGTCCGTGTATACGTCCGTGTAGACTCGGTCAGCTTCTACTTGATTGTGATGCAACCCGAACCCTTCGAGCCTTGTTTCCAAGCTTTCATTGGTTGGATGAAGGGCAACATTCAACATCTTCAAGCGTCCTCTCGGGATTGGTTCTTGGAACGCATAGTGGCTGGCTAGATTCACATCAAAGCTACACGTTACTCGCTCGGGCGGACAAAAGTTGCCGCCCGGGCGAGTAATTCTCGGCCCTCGCCCATTCCAGCAGCCTCGCTCGGGCGGTCAAAAACATCCGCCCGGGCGAGTGACTCTCGGCCTTCTTCTCCTAGGCACTCTCGCTCGGGCGGTCAAAAACGTCCGCCCGGGCGAGTCACTTTCGCCCAACACTATTATTATCTCAATTTAATCTTAAAATAACCTGGTTATACTCATGTCCACTCAAAATCAATAATCTCAAACTAACATGTTGAGATGTTAGGTCGAACATCTCGGTGTAAAATACACCACGCCCGGCTTCGTCATTTGAGTTCCTATAACCTCAATTATGTCAATTAATCAACATCTGATTACCGTAATTAAATCTCGGGCATTACATTTCTCCCCCTCTTAGATCTGAGTTCGTCCTCGAACTCACAACAATCAATTCAGAGATATCAGAAGAAATGCATAACAGAGTTTAAACCAAAACTCAAATATCTGATTCCAGTCTGGAATAAGAATTTACTAAGTATAATGTCATAATACCCCTCAAACTAGTTCTGACAAAATCAATCTCGCATTACTAGTTATACAACATCCGTATAAACCAATCTACAGCTCATCACCTATCAGGACCATCAGCTGTTATCAAATCTGTTTACCTCAAACAAAAACATAAACAATCTTTAACTTCAACTACCAATCGTCATCATCCGACGTTGGTTTCTTAAATCTGTCCATTCTGAACTATCTGCATCTTCCTTCGAATTGTCTTCAAAAGAAATCTGTAGTACTCATCGTATACTGTCTTGTCTATACTATCTCATTACCCCTCTGATAAGCTGATAGCTATTGTCACACAGTAATACTGAATCATATCAATTAGTGCTAACATCCAGCACTAAAGCTGTACAAAAATCTTCCAATCTCTGGATAACACATTCTGACTGCCTGTCAATCTGTGAAACAATCTAAGAGAGAATTCATGATATACTCTATCACGAATACAAATTCAAGCAAAATCACAATCTGATATAATCTACTTAAATTTTATGTTCCATCTGAACCTTTCTTTGACATCGATCTATGTCATCTAGTTCTGTTTGTACGTAATCTGGTACAAACTGATAGATATAGATTGAACAATCTGTCAATCTTAATCATATCATATCACAATCTGTAGAAAATGGCGTTAATTTTATTACGAAAGACATAGAAATGTACTCCCATTTCTATTTAAAAACATACAATTCTGTAATAAATCTTCTGATTTCTATCTTTCTGTCTTTTCTGTTAGCGATTCTTACATATCAATACAATTTCTGCCAACATTTCAATACAATTCTGTTATAACTGATCTCATCTGTCTATATCACAACTATCTGTTCGAATAAAATACATTCTCAATCATCAAACTGAAAACTAAATCTACTACTATCTGTTTCTGACACCATCTGTCATCTCAGATTCGAACTATTCGATACAAACCAATCAGTTAATAACATAATTTTAAAAAAAATATACCTACCTGGTATTTGGCTCTGACTATCGATATCAATTCTGTTATACAATTCTGAAACATTCTGATACATTCTGATCTCATATTTCTGAACTGTTGCAACTCTCAACTGTTTACAATATTCGGTATCAAACATACATGCAACCACAGTAATATCAATCAGATTCGAGATAAAACAACCTATACAGATCTAGTGAGTTTAAGAAAACTCATAAAACAACAATTGCTAGCAATAATGATAATTCTGACTACTGATCAATCTTCACAGTGCCCAAATCATCTGCCATATCTCATCTGCAAATAGAATATGCTCCTAAACAATATAAGATGTCTCAAATATTGATTTAGAGCAATCACAATACGCAAGCAGATATAACATAATAAGGGAATAAGAGAATAAGAAAATCTGTAAAACTCCGCAATTCTAACTTTCTAACATTTCTGCTAGTTCTGATATATCAGTTACCTGTGTCGTTTACAGTCGCTGATTTCTGTCTCAACTGTGCACATAAATCAGTATACAAACTGCAGGTATCACATATTCTGAATACAATCTGTTTCAATTATGATTCATACCTGACTAATTTCTGTAAACAATAATCACGGTTCTCTGAATATTCAATAACTCTTCAAATATTCCATTTAATCAATCAGATGCTGTTAACCTATCAAAATCTTATAGATATAACAAGCATAGAATCATCAGAACATCTCTGAAGATACTGACACATGCCAAAGGGAAACACTAAATCAGATGTAACTCCTGGTCGATATTCTTCTACTGATCTTTCAATTCATTCTGTACCATTCTGTACATTTAGTATCATTCTGTACTGAATTCTAAAACAACAATCAGTATCTGATCTGAATTCAATTCTGAAATCTATCTGTCTGATATAAAGCATATCTAAAATCTTATCTAGGCAAACATCTGCCAATTCGTATATCACTGGCAAATCTGCCAATGTTAGGCTCGATTTCAGTAGATCTACTGAATACATAAGGATGCAATCTGCTCCTTTCTGTATTAATCAAGTCATATACAATACAGATATCAACGGAATTCTAAATCTAGAATCTTTATCGTGGTATCTCCACTGATCAGTCATTTCTGATCTGACTCTTACCATTTCTAGCAAAAATTTTACAATATGTCTGTACTTGTTCACCATCTCCATATCAGTAATGCAATTAAATCAAATAATCAACAACACAAGTACAGCACGATGACATGAATCTTGACACGAATAAATAGCAAACACGATTAAAAATAAATCGCACCCTCTATTCAATTACGATATAAAGATCCGTGTGTTTTTCCCGATCTTTTGATTCAAGTATGGTGTGATATTCACCTCTAAACTAGCAAGAGTTTAGCAACAAATAAACACGAGAATAACAATCGAAAATTAGAACGAACCTTGAAGAACGATGCCTACGACAATCCGCACAAGAACGATCGACAAACGCCACAAAGTTAAAAACTTTGATAAGTTTGATTTTGATTTAACAAAGCTTGGCTTTGAAAAGTTGAGAGAAAATTCTCAAAGTTGATAAAATATCAATAATGAACAAAAGTTAAATTGTTTACATGGTCTTCTAGCATATATATAGATAAGGAAAATCTAAACCTAGAAATTGCATATTTAAAGATATCAAATCTAGTTACCAAAATAATTAAAACTCTAATTTAGGGACAAATATTCTCGCCTAACTAAAGGACACGGACCCCGTGTATGCCTCCGGGTACGGGTCCGTGTATACTCGGGTAAAAATATTCTCCGGAAAACAATGGACACGGACCCCGTGTATGCCTCCGTGCTCGGGTCCGTGTAGGCTCTGTAAATCTCAATCTCGAATGTATGAGACACGGACCCCGTGTACAGGTCCGTGTACACGTCCGGGTAGACTCGGTCAGCTTCTACTTGATTGTGATGCAACCCGAACCCTTCGAGCCTTGTTTCCAAGCTTTCATTGGTTGGATGAAGGGCAACATTCAACATCTTCAAGCGTCCTCTCGGGATTGGTTCTTAGAACGCATAGTGGCTGGCTAGATTCACATCATTCTCCCTTTCTTTAAAAAGATTTGTCCTCAAATCTTGTCTTTCTTCACAAAAACGCAGCAAGTTAGTAATAAAATTAATCAAATTATCAACATGCTTACCTTTCAATTTAAGTTCGTAGGCGCTATGGTTAGCTCGCTCCATTAACACTGGAAACTCCAACATCACCGTTGTCTTTCCTATAAACTCAACAACGTCGCCATCAAACAAGTAACCAATGAGACAAAATGATAGGATACCATTAAGTATCACAAAAATTAAGTTCCTCCCCTTCTTAGACCTAGTTAACACAAAAATGATATCCATACATGTGTATGACCATAATTCACTAGGAATAAGAATTAAGTCATGCATGTCACAAAACCCTAGCCTAGTTGCTATCTTCATACATGCAAGACCCTCGTCACCACAACATTCGACATACCTCTTCATATGTAACCAACATAGAAATTCATGCATTATGTCAATGACAAAATCACAACAACATGCATAACTAGCACATAACTCATGCAATGAACATAGAATGAAGAATTTATTCTCCTTAAAATTGTATTCATTATGGACATAAAAATTCTTATATTCATTCATGCTCTTTCCTACGCCATCATCAAGCAAATATGAATCATGCAAATAGGACACACTAAATGTACTACCCATGTGAACATTCAACTCATCACAAAGGTTTGAACACAATGCATACAATTCATTGTTATAACAAAGGCTCATCAATTTAACGAATTGTGAAGGATCATCATCAATAATATCTAAACTTAAAGCATGTGGTTCCTCACTAATATCAAACCCATACAAACTAAAACTCACATAATTAATAGGGAAAAGTAGCTCATACCTCATAGTTGTTGCATTAACAACTACTTTTACCTCTCTTTGATTGATATGTGGATCAACCCATTGAACCCAGCCATCCTCGCCACTCACTTGCCTCCTCATCTCGAGGGCGCCAAAGTCCTGCAAAGAAGAATTAATATTGCTCGGGATTGAACCGGCTATATCATCACTAGATATATAAACCACTTTGTACAAAGGTACATGAAGAGGTTTATGCAAAATTAAACAACTCTCATCCTCACTCTTTTCACTCCCTTGGGCCTTTTGTGGGGACCCGGACGCTAATCAAGTTCTTAATCATAAATGGGACTAATTAATCAATTGAAAACAGGGTCTAAATTTTTTTTTTTTTTTTTTAAAATGCGGAACGTAGTGAAATCAAACCATATATACATATCAGTATATATATAAAATACCAGTCCTGTATTTCAACATTTATTAAAACTAGGGTTTAAAACTAAAGTCAAGTGTATCAACCCTACATCTAGTCCAAGTCCGGTGCCACCACTCTAATCACGATCTATCTCTTCATCTCTTCGACCCTGGACCTGTCCCACCTGTTGTCAAGTACACATACAGACAAGACAACAGCCGGATATACCGGTGAGAATATAATCCCCAGTATAAATCAATGAAACATGCAATCATATAAACAATATAAAGCATGTAATCAGGTAACATGAATATGTATCATAATCCGAAACATAAACAATACTCGTAGCTACATCATTTAAGACTAGACTCAATCCTAGTCTAGGGATCCCGGTTTCCAGATGTGGTATTCCTATATCGAATTCCGTAAAGGAGGGAACCATAATCTCTATTACTCGATATAACCAGTGCCCCGGTATTCCTATATCGAATTCCGTAATAGAAGAATTCCAACCCCTTTACTCGATATAACCAAATATGGTGTTCCTATATCGAATTCCATAATGGATTCCATTACTCGATATAACCATACATCTAGTGTCCTGACCTATCCGTCATGGACTGTAGCTCTATCGCTAGCATCCTATCTTGTGACATCGTGCAATGTGCCGTGGCGATACCACCACTATCCGGCACGATGTGTCACAAGACAGTTCGACTAATACCTGTCATCTAAATATCAAGAGCACAAGTATATTAATCAAATAAATGCAAATATCAATGCAATAAATAAAGTATGTGATTTAGGGAAACCCAAGTCCAAGCCGACTCAAGTCCATCTCCCAATACCACATTGACTTATACCTTTCTTTGCAGTCTCGGTTTCCCGCTCAGTCAAAGTCCTGACCTCAAGGCCTGTCTGGTACTGACAATATCAACAGTCTCATATCAATATACCAGTCAATTCCATAATAATCTGATCAATCTGGATTTAATTCAAAATCAACGGTATAACGGTACAATTCCAATATCCCCGTCTATACCAATTCACTAGATAATAGTTACAATCTATAACCCATATCCAATACAATCTCTAATCAATCCCTAATCCAAATCTGTCCGGTATCAACTGATTATAATCAGAAAATCATAACAATTCCATAATCAGTCTATTTCTTAATCTGACTTCGATTCTATGATGTCTACTATGTCAAGAACAACATATATGAGTTCCATTCAATTCTGACAATAGCATAATTTCAAAGCATGTCAAAACGTAGCAAAACTTACGTCAAAGTGTAGCCTACGTCGATAGGAACTCGGTACCGAAGTCAGAATCAAAATCAAACGGACGGATTGATCGCACGATTGAATTCTTGAATCAAGAAGCAAAGTTTTCCCCTGAATTTCCCTTTTCTTTCCCCGGAAGAAATGCATGTGTATATATATATATATATACAACTTCCGCATGCACAAGGGCAAATGGCTCATCCTTGGCCAACCACGTCTCTCGCTCGGGCGGACATAAGTTTCCGCCCGGGCGAGTAACTCTCGGCCCTCGCAATTCAAGCAGTCTCGCTCGGGCGAGCACAAACTTCCGCCCGAGCGAGTAACTCTCGGCCCTCTTTCAGAATTCCGTCTCGCTCGAGCGGACAAAAACTTCCGCCCGGGCGAGACACTTTCGGCCCACCTCTTGGCTCTTCCTATTTCTTGGTCCGGGTTATAATCGTGTCCACTAATAATTAATAATCTCAGATTAACATGATACAAAATCTTGGGCATTACATTTCTCCCCCCCTAAGATACGATTTCGTCCTCGAAATCACGAGCATTTCATTCGTATCAATAAGGAGTCTATACAAACACTGTATAAGAAATTTACATCAGTGAAATAATGCTGGGAATTCCTGTCTCATATCTGATTCAGTCTCCCACGTGGCTTCTTCAACCCCATGACGAGTCCATTGTACTTTCACAAGAGGAATCGTCTTTGTTCTGAGCTGCCTTCATTTTCTTCTGAATCAATTTCACTTTCTCGGTCATATCTCTGATCATCTCAGGTCCAGTCTCAGGAACTTCAGAGATATCATCCCAATACAGAGGGGATCGACATTTCTTTCCGTACAACGCTTCGAATGGTGCCATCTCAATACTCGTCTGATAGCTGTTGTTGTACGAAAACTCACAAAGAGGCAATGCATCTTGCCAAGTAGTGCTAAAATCTAGCACCACTGCTCTCAGCATATCTTCCAGGGTCTGGATAGTTCGCTCTGACTGTCCATCGGTCTGTGGATGATATGCGGTGCTCAAATGTAACTTCGTACCAAGAGCTTGCTGTAAACTTTGCCAGAAGTGCGAAGTAAATCGAGGATCACGATCTGAAACAATCGACTTCGGCACTCCGTGCAATCTAACCACTTCCTTGACATAAATATCAGCCATCTGATCATATCGGTACGTCATCTTGTATGGAGTAAAACATGCTGATTTGGTCAATCGATCAATCACGACCCAAATCGCATCACAACCTCGGGAGGATCTCGGCAACTGTGTCACAAAATCCATGGAAATGTGATCCCATTTCCATTCAGGAATGGACAAACTCTGTAACAATCCTCCTGGTTTCTTTCTTTCAGCTTTCACCTGTTGGCAATTCAGACACTTGGCTACAAATTCGGTCACATCAGATTTCATTTGTTTCCACCAATACTGTGTCTTTAAATCATTATACATTTTTCTGCCACCAGGATGAATACTGAATCGACTGTTGTGCGCTTCTGACAATATCTGTCGTCTCAAATCTGAAACATTCGGCACAACCAGGCGATTATTCACATACAAGACGTTATCACGTACCTGATACTCTGATCGATGTCCTGCTCTAACCATCGATACTGATTTCTGTACATTCTGATCACCTCGCTGAGCTTCCTTAATTCTCATAATCAGCTCTGGTTCTACTTGCACCGTATAAAGTCTTAACGGTCCATAATCTGTTTCAAATTCTAATCCAGACAAACAGCAGTCTTCTATCAAATTCGATACACCAATCGTTGATAAGGATAGTGCATATACCTTTCGACTCAGTGCATTAGCTGCTGCATTGGACTTCCCTGGATAATACTTGATTTCACAATCGAAATCTTTCAATAAATCCAGCCATCTTCGCTGTCTCATATTCAATTCTAATTGCGAAAACAGATATTTCAAGCTTTTATGATCAGAATAAATTTCGAATTTCTCACCGTACAGATAATGTCGCCATATCTTCAATGCAAAGACTATGGCTGCCAATTCAAGATAATGAATTGGGTAACGAGTCTCATGTGGTTTCAATTGTCTAGAGACATAGGCAATGACATGCCCTTGCTGCATCAGTATACATCCCAACCCTCTGTGAGATGCATCACAATAAACCACAAAGTCACCAGTACCTGAAGGAATCGTCAACACAGGCGCACTGGTTAATCTTGTCTTTAATTCAAGAAAACTGGTCTCACATTCCTCAGACCAATTAAACGGGGCATTTTTCTGAGTCAACTGTGTAATCAGTTTGGCAATACTCGAAAAATCTTGAATAAATCGTCGGTAATATCCTGCCAAACCCATAAAACTGCGAATTTCCGGCACAGATGTAGGTCTCGGCCAACTCAACACGGCTTCAACCTTACTAGGATCAACTGAGATACCGTCTCCCGATATAATGTGACCCAAAAACACAACCTGTTTCAGCCAAAACTCGCATTTCGACAGTTTCGCATACAACTTCTCAGTTCTCAGAATTCTCAACACCGTCCTCAGATGATTAGCATGCTCAATCATATTCTTTGAATAAATCAGTATATCATCAATGAATATGATAACAAAATCATCCAAGTATTTCTGAAAGACGCGGTTCATCAATCCCATAAATACCGCTGGTGCATTCGTCAAACCAAAAGGCATGACAATAAACTCCTAATGTCCATACCTCGTTCTGAATGCTGTCTTTGAGATATCAGAGTCCCTGACTCTCAGTTGATGGTATCCAGATCTCAAGTCGATCTTGGAATACACAGATGAACCTTGCAACTGATCAAACAGATCATCAATACGAGGCAAGGGGTATTTATTCTTTACCGTTGCCTTGTTCAGTTGCCTATAGTCGATACAAAATCTCATCGACCCGTCTTTCTTTCTCACGAACAGTACTGGAGCACCCCAAGGAGATACACTCGGTCTGATATATCCTTTGGCCAGTAAATCCTCCAACTGTTCTTTCAATTCTTTCAACTCGATCGGTGCCATCCTGTAAGGAGCTCTCGAAATCGGAACTGTTCCTGGCATTAGCTCAATGCTGAAGTCTATCTCTCGAATCGGAGGCAATCCCGGAATCTCATCTGGAAAGACATCAGCAAACTCGCACACCACTGGCAAATCTGCCAATGCTGGGCTCGTTTTCAGTAAGTCAACTGAATATACCAGGAATCCATCCGCTCCCTTCTGCAATAATCGAGTCATATTCATTGCAGATATTAAAGGAATTCTCGCTCGAGAACCCTTACCATAAAATTTCCACTCCTTAGCCATCTCAGGTCTGAATCGAACAATCTTGTGGAAACAATCGACTGTAGCTCGGTACTTGGTCAACATGTCGATGCCGACAATGCAATCAAAATCAGATAAACCAAGAACCATACCGTCTAAATCAATCGTATGCCCATCGTACTGCAGTATACACGATTTCACAGATTTTACCGATATCAACCCTGTTCCTAAGGGCGACGTGACAGATACTACAGTAGCTAAGGACTCAACAGGCAACGAATGCATTAAAGCAAATCGCTCAGACATAAAAGTATGTGATGCACCAGTATCAATCAATACGTAAGCAGGATAACCAGAAATAAAACAGTTACCTGCAACTACATCATCAGGTGCATCCTGTGCCTGCTCCTCGGTCAAAGCAAAAACTCTGGCTGCTGTCTCGGAGGCTGGCTCACGATCTGGCCCCCTCCTGGCCTCTGTTGTGACAGAGTAGACGGTACTGGCTGAAAAGTGTGCACGGCAGACGGTCGTCTACCTGTCTGAGCCGCTGATCCAGATGACTCAGCAGCCTGTGATCCCTGGGCACTCCTCTGGGGACACACTCGAGCAAAGTGTCCTTGCTGTCTACAGATACGACAGCTGCCAACTACTCCTCGGCACTGATCTGTGGAATGCCTCCCTCCACAAGTACCACAGTACGGTCCTGCATAGCTCTGGCTCTGACCAGTCTGTCTAGAGCCACTCGAACTGGACGAGGTAGTCCCTGATTTCTTGAATTGCTTCCCTCTAGCCTTCAAGAAATCCTTCTTTCCGCTACCGCTGCTGCCACCTTCAAATCGAGGAGGTTGTTGTTGTCCCGGTGCTGGAAGCACAAACGAAGCCTCTTTCTGCCTCATCAGGCCTGCCTCGGCTCCCTTGGCTCTATTCAGGGCATCGGTGAAATTGTTGGGCCTCCCAGTATTCACCAGCGTAAAAATCTCAGGATTTAGGCCATTTATGAACTGGTCTGCTACGGCCTCATCATGTTCAGCTACGTGGGGAGCAAATCGGAGCAGTGTCGAAAACTTAGCCACATAATCCTCAATGTTCAACTGGCCTTGTTTCAGGTTTGCAAACTCGGCTCCCTTGTCCTTCCTATAAGAAACTGGAAAGAACCGTAGATAAAATTCAGTCTTAAACACATTCCAGGTAATTGCCGTACCTCGCTGTTCCAATGCCCTTTTTGTCGTGATCCACCAGTGTTTAGCAACGTCATGCAACTGGTGTATTATCAGTTTCGCCCTCTTTTCCTCCGTATACTCCAAAGTGTCAAACAGTGATTCAATGTCGTCCAACCAACTTTCACAATCCACGGAGTTCTCCGTTCCTTTCAAAGTCGGTGGATGAAATGACTGAAACCGTTTCAGCAATTTCTCCATTGCTGTAGGTGTCACATCCATGGGAGGATTCGAGGTACTCCCCTGTTCTGGCATTCTCCTCGGAGGCATATCTGATAACCAAAAGGGTTAGCGGTTCCAACAATAATCCTGTTTCAAGCCTCCCTGGATCATCTTACAGCTGATCCATTCCAATAATACACAATACCATATCAATAGCAGATAAGTCGGGTAACATGTATTAAAGCGGTAAACATGCTAGCAATCAAAAGCAAGGAAAGAAAATCTCATTCTACCCCGCTCACTAGCTCCTATCTCAATCTCAAGGATCTATCGCTCTGATACCACCTGTTGTGGGGACCCGGACGCTAATCAAGTTCTTAATCATAAATGGGACTAATTAATCAATTGAAAACAGGGTCTAAATTTTTTTTTTTTTTTTTTTAAAATCGGAACTTAGTGAAATCAAACCATATATACATATCAGTATATATATAAAATACCAGTCCTGTATTTCAACATTTATTCAAACTAGGGTTTAAAACTAAAGTCAAGTGTATCAACCCTACATCTAGTCCAAGTCCGGTGCCACCACTCTAATCACGATCTATCTCTTCATCTCTTCGACCCTGGACCTGTCCCACCTGTTGTCAAGTACACATACAGACAAGACAACAGCCGGATATACCGGTGAGAATATAATCCCCAGTATAAATCAATGAAATATGCAATAATATAAACAATATAAAGCATGTAATCAGGTAACATGAATATCTATCATAATCCGAAACATAAACAATACTCGTAGCTACATCATTTAAGACTAGACTCAATCCTAGTCTAGGGATCCCGGTTTCCAGATGTGGTATTCCTATATCGAATTCCGTAAAGGAGGGAACCATAATCTCTATTACTCGATATAACCAGTGCCCCGGTATTCCTATATCGAATTCCGTAATAGAAGAATTCCAACCCCTTTACTCGATATAACAAAATATGGTGTTCCTATATCGAATTCCGTAATGGATTCCATTACTCGATATAACCATACATCCAGTGTCCTGACCTATCCGTCATGGACTGTAGCTCTATCGCTAGCATCCTATCTTGTGACATCGTGCAATGTGCCGTGGCGATACCACCACTATCCGGCACGATGTGTCACAAGACAGTTCGACTAATACCTGTCATCTAAATATCAAGAGCACAAGTATATTAATCAAATAAATGCAAATATCAATGCAATAAATAAAGTATGTGATTTAGGGAAACCCAAGTCCAAGCCGACTCAAGTCCATCTCCCAATACCACATTGACTTATACCTTTCTTTGCAGTCTCGGTTTCCCGCTCAGTCAAAGTCCTGACCTCAAGGCCTGTCTGGTACTGACAATATCAACAGTCTCATATCAATATACCAGTCAATTCCATAATAATCTGATCAATCTGGATTTAATTCAAAATCAACGGTATAACGGTACAATTCCAATATCCCCGTCTATACCAATTCACTAGATAATAGTTACAATCTATAACCCATATCCAATACAATCTCTAATCAATCCCTAATCCAAATCTGTCCGGTATCAACTGATTATAATCAGAAAATCATAACAATTCCATAATCAGTCTATTTCTTAATCTGACTTCGATTCTATGATGTCTACTATGTCAAGAACAACATATATGAGTTCCATTCAATTCTGACAATAGCATAATTTCAAAGCATGTCAAAACGTAGCAAAACTTACGTCAAAGTGTAGCCTACGTCGATAGGAACTCGGTACCGAAGTCAGAATCAAAATCAAACGGACGGATTGATCGCACGATTGAATTCTTGAATCAAGAAGCAAAGTTTTCCCCTGAATTTCCCTTTTCTTTCCCCGGAAGAAATGCATGTGTATATATATATATATACAACTTCCGCATGCACAAGGGCAAATGGCTCATCCTTGGCCAACCACGTCTCTCGCTCGGGCGGACATAAGTTTCCGCCCGGGCGAGTAACTCTCGGCCCTCGCAATTCAAGCAGTCTCGCTCGGGCGAGCACAAACTTCCGCCCGAGCGAGTAACTCTCGGCCCTCTTTCAGAATTCCGTCTCGCTCGAGCGGACAAAAACTTCCGCCCGGGCGAGACACTTTCGGCCCACCTCTTGGCTCTTCCTATTTCTTGGTCCGGGTTATAATCGTGTCCACTAATAATTAATAATCTCAGATTAACATGATACAAAATCTTGGGCATTACACCTTTAGTTCATTTTTCTCTTCTTTTTCTTTGGCCTCTTTTGCATTTTCTTTTTCTTTTCTTTCTATGGCCATCTCACTCTTTTGATCACTCATTCTTTCGGCCATTTTAAATTCTTTTTCTCTCAACTCATAACAAATTGATTCATCAATACAAATGACATTCGTAGACAGCGGAGCAAAAGAAACAACTTGCACATCATCTAATAACTCACCCTCCACAGCACAACACTCAATGCTCGCATGAGACACAATTGAAGTATCAACCTCAACATTCAAATCATCCACAGGTTTGGCTTCAAGGTTGGAAGTGGAATCCCCTACCTTCATATCCTCAATTGGACATTGGCTAATATGATGTCCAAACTCTAGACACCAAACACATTGAATATCACAAGTACTAATTTTTGAAATTTTAGATGTACCTTGATATTCAAGCTTCGAAACCAACTTCGGTCTAGTTATGACCTTCTTCTCTCCACTCGACCTTCGTGCGGATGTCAAGAACTCCTCCCACGAGTCAATTCCCTGCCTACCACTCGAGTTGCACCTCCTAGCATTGTGATTTGGAACAAACTGCTTCCTCATCACCATTTTCATCTCATCCCATGTAACTATAGGGTCATGCCCACATCGTCTCCTACCTAGTACTAACTTATCCCACCAAGTACTAGCATAGTCGGTAAACTCACTGCAAGCTCGTCTTACCTTCATTGCTTCGGTATAATCCTCCCGTCTCTCAAATACACACTCCATTCTCTCTTCCCACTCAAGGTACACCTTTGGATCGGCTCCCCCACTGAAAAATGGAATTGTCATTTTCGTACCACTCAGTCTATACCCTTCCCGGCTTCTATACCCCTTATCCTCATCAAATCTCCTATAACGATCCATGTTCAACAACGTATCTCCTCCAACTCTACTACCTCGCCTATTCTCATCAATATGCACATCATACATCTCCTCTTCTTCACACCTCCGATATTTTTTTCGTTGAGGCTTAAAGTCCTTCTCCCACCTTCTATCCAACCCTCCTAACATCGTTTTAAATTGACGTCCGTCAATCATTATACCTGCAAGAAAAAGGTTAGTATAAAACAATAAAGAATAAAGTTTCCTCACCACAAATTCTCACTAGTCACTCCAATGAAAATTCACTCGCACTCGTCTTTTTCCCTCACCACAAAACATCACAAATCACTCCAATGAAAATTCACTCCACTCAAATATTTTCACTCAAGTGAGAATTCTCAAGGGGGCGCTTAAGTCTCGTGGCTTCCACGTATCAAACTTATGAGATCAATCCTTTGATGTCTGAAATTCGACTCACTTAGACCATACAAGAACAAGCAACTTTGAAAAATTGACTAGAATGCGACTAAACGATAAGGACAAACTTAACGCTGAAATATAAGCGCTAAAATTCCAACAAACACCCGATTCCAAAATTAATATTTTTTTTCCTCTCCTTTTTTTTCGGGTGAGCAGTACCGTAAACAGTAATTCCGGCGTGAATAGTAAATCCGACGTGAATAGAAAATCCGGCGATGACTAGTAACCTGTAGGATGAATAGTGCCGGCGCTGAACAGTAAGGACGGCGGATGAACAGTACCCGATCATGAACAGTAAATTTTGTCGTGAACAGTACCCGACGTGAACAGTATCTTCGGCGACGATGAATAGTAACTCCGGCGATGAACAGTAATCGCGATTTTTTATTTTTTTTTATTCAACAACAACGTAGAAATCGCTACACGAAAATCGGTATTGAAAATCCTACGAAGAATTGAACGGATACGCTTACTTGAGTCAAAAACCTTGAGCTCTGATACCAAATGACGCGAATCTCGACACGAATAAATAGCAAACACGATTAAACAATCGCACCCTCTATTCAATTACGATAACAAGACTCGTGTGTTTTCCCGATCTTTGAAACAAGTAATGGATAGGTGTGATATTCACCTCTAAACTAGCAAGAGTTTAGCAACAAATAATCACGAGAGAAACAATCGCGTTTCAAGAGAACCTCCAAAGAACCCGCCCTTGGCAACCCTCGTGAAAATCGATCGACAAACGCCACAAAAGATTAATCTTTTGATAAGTTTGATTTGATACAACGCAAAAGTTATAACGAAACTTAAGCTTGTGTTGAGAGAATTCTCAATATCATAAAAGATGAATAATAATCAATGTGTTTACAATGATGAAATTTTCGAGTATATATTGTCTCAAAATCAAAAGATATCAAATCTACTTGCCAAAATAAATAAAACTATAAAATAGGAAAAATCTTCTCTCCAATTCGTAAAGGACACGGACCCCGTGTAGAGGTCCGGAAGGGGGTCCGTGTAGGCACTGTAATTTTCATGTCTCGAAAGTAGTAGACACGGACCCCGTGTACAGGTCCGTGCTCGGGTCCGTGTAGGCTCGGGATTTCTCTTCCTCAAGAGTAATGGACACGGACCCCGTGTACTGGTCCGTGCTTGGGTCCGTGCAGCCTCGGTTCTTCAAATAATGCTTGAATAATGTTCCTTCGGCTTTCCAACGTGCTCCCATGCATCACGAGCCCTTCTCCCTTGCTTATCAATAATTTGAACACCATGCCCGACCACGTTCACATCACACGATCTACTTACCTCATTCTTATCTTACTGTAGTATATCTATATATCATAAAAATCTTAGATATCATCATTTTCCTCAACCATCAAGGAAAGTAATACTACAGTACAACAAACCCAATAGGTACAGCATATCTCCATGCTAATCAATCATAGATATTCATAAAAATGCATTAGTACGTATCAATACATATGCAATATAATCATAAAAGAAGAGTACCTATGACTTCTGGGTATGTTCTTCTGTCATTATCACCAATGACTCTGCTCTCTAGAATCTTCGAGGACCCTTCTGGGGACAGACTCTAGCAAAATGTCCCGGTTGTCTGCAGATATGGCAAGTACCAGTCACTCCCTGGCATTGATCTGTGGGATGTCTCCCCCCACAAGTTCTGCAATACACCCCAGTATAGCTCGGGCTAGAACCACTGGAACTAGAGAAACCACTTCCCAATTTCTTGAACGGTTTCTTTCGAGCTTTTAGCAACTCTTGCTTTCCACTCGTGCTGCCACGCTCAAATCTCGAAGGGGATTGTGGTGTCTGGGGTTGCCTCACGCTCAATCTTCCCAATTGTCTAATCAGACTCGCCTCCGCCCTCTTTGCTTTACTCAAAACATCAGCAAAATGATAAGGTTGCTGCATGTTAATCAGTGCAACTATCTCTGAATTCAATCCTCTAATGAATTGATTCACTACAGCTTCATCATCCCTAGCCATATAAGGATCAAAACGCAACAAAGTAGATAATTTAGCAGCATAATCATCAATATTCAATTGACTTTGAATTAAATTCTCAAATTCTGCTTTCTTGTCCTCTCGGTACGAGGCGGAGAAAAATCTTTGATAGAATTCAGTTCTGAAGACTTCCCACGTGATCACAGTACCACGTTGTGTTAATACTCCTTTCATGGTAACCCACCAACTTCTGGCAGCCTCTCGTAACTGGAGAAATACCAATTTAACTTTCTGTTCATCTATAAAAGCAATCAAATCAAATAGTATTTCTATGTCATCCAACCAGTTCTGACAATCTTCCGATGTCTCGATACCACTCAACATCGGCGGCTGAAATAACTGAAGTTCTGCCAACTTTGCTTCTATCTGAGTTTCTGATGCATCTATCTGTTCAAAAGAAGTACTACCCCTTTCTGGAATTCTCCGAGGCGGTATATCTGAATATCAAACAGATTAGTACACAATCTATACCATCTGTCTCATCCCTCCTCTGATCATATACCTCTGATTCAGACTCGGTTCTGATCCAGGCTTAACAATTACATGCTGCAGTAAACTCAGATAACAAACGACATGTAATAGGGAAAACAGTAAATCATGCTAGCACCCATAATGTAATTCAACATCATAATAACTCTCATGCTAGCAATCACATGCAAGGAAAGAAAATTCAATCTACCCCGCTCATTCTCTTCTATCTCTGTAGTGACCCGTTCCAGAATCACCTACTAATCAGAACTTAAGCATGCAAAATTAACATTTAAAACTGAATCAGGTAAACAGCGGAAAAACAGTAATACAACCCAATCGAATCTGTAAGTACAAAATACTTAAACAACCAGATCGAACTAAATACCAAGAACAAATACCAACAACTACAGGTCAACCTCTGCCAGCTCCCTGTCCACTCCCTCCTGGACCGTCCAACCTGAGACCTGCCCCATCGAATAGGGTGTCCAAAACAGAGATAAATCGAGGACGTGAGCATAAAACGCTCAGCACCGAAAGCATGAGTATACAAGACTATGACATGCATGTATGCAAAATGTACTGGATACCAGGATCTGGGTATAACGAAATACTGCTCAGGTAAATGACGTCAAGGTATGTAGCACTCTGCGCCGTCGCACCAGGAGGTGGCTCCCATACCAAAATAAACCTGTGGATATACCGGTGACCTGACCACCGTCGGCCAACGGGGTCCAACCATCCACAACAAACGAGGGCTGAGCACCCTCTCAACAGGCTATCTCAAAAATAGTCAGGCTCAACATGATTATGCAAATGCGGCATAATAAACCATGCATCATATGACAGATAATAATGCAACATATAAACATGCAACACATAGTAAAGCATACTCAATCCTGCTATCTCGGATAGTACTTTCGTACCTCAAACCAGTAGATCCTAGCAATCAGCCCTAGAATCAAGCCTGCGTCCGTAGTCAGCCCACTGATGCCGCTAGTTCCCAACTAGAGCACAGCTCCGCTACAAAACCAGTAGCTCCCCGCTAGTGCCTAAACCTCGAGAAAAGACTAGAAACCCATCAGAAACGACTAAAACGCTCTGGAACACTCGGAATTGGCGAGTAAAAAGTGAAGCCTCGCGCCTCTATTTATAGACAACGATCGGTAGATCCGAACCACTTCGGACGATCCGATCCGGTACACTTCGGACCTTCCGAACCCTGATCGGACGATCCGAACCCTGCATGTCTTCCACGTGTCCAGCCACCTGTCTACGGACGATCCGAACCCTGATCGGACGATCCGAACCTTGCATATCTTCCACGTGTCCAGCCACCTGTCTTCGGACGATCCGAACCCTGATCGGACGATCCGAACCCTCTTCAGACGATCCGAACCCGGTTCGGTCCTTCCGATCCCATCGAAATATAATTAATCCAATAATTAACTCAAATTAGGTATCGGGATACTACATTCTCCCCCCCCTAAAAAGGATTTCTTCCGCGAAATCGAGTCTGAAGAATGACAATTCTGAACAACAATACATTCAACTTAAGAATGAATTACAACTGAAAGTACAACTGAAATTACAATCATAACTGAAAATACTACAACTAGAACAACTCTGGATGCTCTGACCGCATGCGACTCTCTAGTTCCCAAGTAGCTTCTTCAGTACCTCGGCGCTGCCACTGCACTAAGACAAGAGGAATAGTCTTATTCCGCAGTACCTTATCCTTCCGGTCTAAGATCGAAACCGGTCTTTCCACAAAAGACAAATCCGGATTCAGCTGAACTTCTGTCGGATGCAAAACATGAGACTCATCCGCTACGTACCGTCTCAACAAATACACATGAAACACATTGTGAACACTAGACAGATACGATGGCAAAGCTAATCTGTAGGCCAAATCTCCCACACATTCTAAGATCTCAAAAGGACCAATGAATCTCGGAGATAGCTTACCCTTGAGTCCAAATCTCAGAATCCTCCGAAAAGGTGATACCTTGAGAAACACTTTCTCGCCTGCATCAAAATGAAGAGGTCTGCGCTTGGTGTTCGCATAACTCGCTTGTCGATCCTGAGCAGTCTTAATCCGCTTTTTGATCACAAGAACTTTGTCCATGGCCTGCTGAATCAATTCTGGACCCTCGACCTGTCGTTCTCCGACTTCCTCCCAGAACAGAGGAGTACGACAACGTCGACCATACAATGCTTCAAACGGAGACATACCAATACTCCTATGAAAACTGTTGTTGTATGCAAACTCTATCAGTGGCAGATGATCCTGCCAAGCTGGCCCGAAATCCATCACACAAGATCTCAATATATCCTCAAGAGTACGAATAGTCCTCTCTGACTGACCGTCAGTCTCTGGGTGATATGCAGTACTCAAACTCAAGGTAGTGCCCAAGGCTTGCTGAAAGCTGCCCCAAAATCTAGATATAAATCGAGGATCTCTGTCACTAACGATACTCACGGGCACACCATGAAACCGTACAATCTCCTGAATGTACAACCGTGCCATCTGATCGAAAGTGAAATCTCTGTTATACGGAAGAAAATGGGCAGACTTAGTAAGCCGATCCACTACCACCCAGATAGCATCTCTATTCCCCACAGACATAGGCAAGTGAGTCACGAAGTCCATCGTGATATGCTCCCACTTCCACTCCGGAATAGGAAGATTCTGCAACAAACCTCCAGGTCGTCGATACTCAGCCTTCACCTACTGACAGACTAGGCACTTGGAGACATATTGATAAACATTACGTTTCATACCTTTCCACCAAAATCGAGTCCTCAAATCCTTATACATCTTGTTGCTCCCCGGATGAACACTCAACTTGCTACGATGAGCCTGGGACAAGATCTCCTCCCTCAAAGTGTCATCTTCCGGTACAACAACACGACCAGATAAACACAAAAGACCCTTGGACTGATAGTGGAATCCAGAAGTATTATCTCCATCAGCCAACCGAGCTAATTTCTGAACCTTAGAATCAGACATCTGAGCATCTCTAATCCGAGAATACAAAACTGGCTCAGACAAAATAGTAGCTACACGAATACTCTCTGTCCCCTTCCGATGCTTACAATTGAATCCCATGGAACAGAAATCCTGAATAATCCCAGATACAGCACAAGTCTGAAGAGCAGACAATCTCACCTTGCGACTAAGAGCATCGGCCGTGAGATTCGCAGATCTTGGATGATACTTGATCTCACAATCATAATCCTTGAGTAGATCCATCCAACGACGCTGACGCATGTTCAACTCAGCCTGAGTGAACAGATACTTCAAACTCTTATGATCAGTGAAAATCTCAAATCGCTCACCATACAGATAATGGCGCCAGATTTTCAAAGCAAAAACGATCGCTGCTAATTCCAGATCATGAACAGGATAGTTTTCCTCATGAGGCTTCAACTGTCTCGACGCATAAGCAATCACATGCTCATTTTGCATCAGAACACACCCTAGTCCCTGTAAAGAGGCATCGGTGTAAACACTGAAACCACCAGATCCAGACGATAAAGCCAAAACAGGCGCAGATGTCAAACGTCTGCGAAGTTCCAAGAAACTCTCTTCGCACTCTGATGTCCACTCAAATGAAACATCTTTCCGAGTGAGCTGAGTGAGTGGCTTAGCAACCTGAGAGAAGTTGACAATGAAACGACGATAATACCCAGCCAATCCCAGAAAACTGCGGATCTCGGCTACTGTCGTCGGACGCGACCAGTTCAATACCGCTTCCACCTTGCTCGGGTCAACTGAAACTCCCTTGCTAGAAATGACATGACCAAGGAATACAACCCTGTCAATCCAAAACTCACATTTACTCAACTTCGCATAAAGCTGATTCTCGCGAAGTGTCTGTAAAATAATCCTTAAGTGTTGTGCGTGTTCTTGCTGATCATGCGAATAGATTAAGATATCATCTATAAACACCACAACAAACTTATCCAAGAATTCCCGAAAAACCCGATTCATCAGATCCATAAAAACTGCTGGTGCATTCGTCACCCCAAAAGGCATAACCAGAAACTCATAATGCCCATACCGGGTCCTGAATGCAGTCTTCGATGTATCTCCCTGATGAACTCGAAGCTGATGATAACCAGACCTTAAATCAATCTTGGAATACACAGAGGTACCTTGCAGTTGATCAAATAAATCATCAATCCGTGGCAACGGATACTTATTCTTTATCGTAGCACGATTCAACTGCCGATAATCTATGCAGAGTCGCATAGAACCATCCTTCTTTTTGACAAAAAGAACTGGTGCTCCCCACGGGGACACACTGGGTCGAATATACCCCTTGTCAAGAAGATCCTGCAACTGCTGTTTCAATTCTTGCATCTCCGATGGAGCTAAACGATAAGGAGCTCTAGAGATTGGTGCCGTGCCTGGCACTAAATCAATGCCGAAATCCACTTCCCGAACGGGAGGAAAACCAGGAATCTCCTCGGGAAAAACATTCGGAAAATCGCAAACCACTGGAATGTCACTGATACCGACACTATCTGCGGACGAATCAATAGCATAGATAAGGTAGCCTTCCCCGCCCGACTCTAAAGCACGACAGGCTTTCAGAGCAGAAACCACAGGCATCGGGGGTCGCGCTCCCTCTCCATAGAAAAACCAACTGTCGCCCTCAACTGGACGAAACTGCACAAACTTCTGATAACAGTCCACAGTAGCTCTAAACACAGTCAGCACATCTATTCCCAGAATGCAATCAAAATCCTCCATCGCAAGAATCATCAAATTAGCAGTTAAAACATTACCCTCAAACTCTAGAGGACAACCCAAAACTAGACGTTTAGCTAGCACCGAATGACCCATCAGTGTGGAAACAGATACCACAACGTCCAAAGAAGTGAAAGGTAATGCATGACGCTTAGCAAATCTTGCAGATATGAATGAATGTGATGCACCAGTATCAATGAGAACGTAAGCAGGTAATCCACATAATAAAAAAAACACCTGCGATAACTCTCTCGTTCTCCTCAGCAGCCTGATCCTGGTTAAGAGCAAAGACCTGCCCTTGAGTACGCGGTCGGAGGTTAGAACCCTGAGTAGACTGTCCTTGCTGTGGCCTCTGATGAACTGAAGCCTGAGAACCAGATCCTGATCCTCCGCCCGCCTGTGGACAATCTCTCTTCATGTGGCCCATCTCACCGCACTTGTAACAAGCACCCCGCAACCTTGCGACAACGCTCCGTCGGATGATCCTTCCCGCAATGCTGACACGGGCCCTTCTTCTTCCCAAAATGGTGAACTCCTCCAGATCCAGAGGAAGAAGAAGTAGATCCAGCCTTCTTAAATGCTTGGGCGCGGGGACCCAAGGAACTAGTAGGACGAGCAGACTGCATGGCTCGACCTCTCAGCAAACTGCCCTCAGCCTGGCGACAACGGTTCACAAGGCCCTCATACGATGTCAGATCATCGCAGACAACAACCCGATCATAAATCTCCTGATTGAGGCCCTGAAGAAAATGGTTATACTTGGCCCTAGCATTGTCACTGACATGCGGAACATACGGAAGCAACTCAAAGAACTTCTGCTGATACTCATCAACAGACAAACTTCCCTGCTTCAGATTGATCAACTCAATCGCCTTGGTCTGCAGAAGAGCTGGCGGGAAAGTAAAGCAGCATGAAAGCGGCTCGGAAATCGGCCCAAAGAACTCGACCCTGGCGCTGAACTATCGGTGCAGAGGTTAGACCTGTTAGAGTAGGTGCACGTCGAGCCAAGTGTTGGCCGACTGTTCACAATGAAACTCTTTGTATAAACGATCTTTATTTTAATAATATTTCAATTTATTAATTTGGCGCATCTTTATCTTTATACCCATGCTTGTTGCATAGATAAAGTCCTTGAATATACAAATAGTAGAAAGAATATGAGATGCTCATATGATGAGTATCATGAAACTCATATTTGGAATACTGTATATTCTAACCGTTCCTAGTCGATTCAGCCGCCACTAAGAAGGATAAAGGCCGCTCGAGTTAGAGACTAGTATCTGCGATGTGAGTACCATGTTTCATTGGTAGGGGACATTGTGATGTCCGAGCATGCAGATAGGTGCTCCTGGTAGAGTGCACAGAACAACCCTCTAGAAAGGACTTTCCAAGTGGTTCTCACTTATCGAGTGGAAAAGTCCTAGTTTATGGTTGTACACCATTAGTCCTTATGACCCGGGACAACATTGAGACTCTATATGCTAGCGTTTCACTTTGACTTGTTTACCGACTCTTATGGGGTCATCAGGTGGCAAGGTTGGGTGTTACGGCGAAACATATAGGAGTCGATGCATTGTAGCCGGGGATTCACCGCTTACCTACGGGTATGGATATCCTATGTGTTTTTCATGTATGTGTGGGTTGAAATCTCTGATCAGAGTATGGTGGTAATTATGAAAGGGGTTTCATAGATTACACCATCGATGCAACCACGACATGACACATAGTATCGATTCATTGACAACTCTCGATAGACCAATAGTTGTCGAATCGGTCGGGATATATGAGTTGAAGGGACCGTACTGTACGCTAACCATAATTGAATGGTTCTTGCAGGCACTATCATGTGATACCTAGGGAATCACGTAAGCGATGCTGCTAGGCGTTTAACGTGATTGGTTGGGTACTATCAGACTTGAGTTCTGACGTTCTTACTATCAAGGAGTTGATAAGTAAAAATGGAGCAATTGGGGTATGCTCGAATAAGGACATGTTTAGTCCGAATCACATAGAGATGTGAACCCACGGCTAGTTGTATCAATGAACCATTGAGGGCCACACAAGTACTTGCTTGGTAAATCCCGATGAGAAGTAAAATAGTTCAATGTGTTGAACGGCTTATAAATGTGTTTATAAGCGTTAAGAAAAATAGAAGTATGACTTCTAAGAGAGAAATATAAATTTTAATTTATGGAAGTGTTCCTAAGATTAAAATTTGGCCAAGTGAATAATGTAGTTGAAAATTGTGATTTTCATAAACATTATTGGAGACTAAATTAAATTAATTCAAGTGTTGAATTAATTAAACACTAGTGGACCTAGTAGAGTCCAAATAATTAAAAATAATTCAAGTGTTGAATTAATAATATTGAGTCTTGTAGAGCTCAATTAAAATAATTATTTAACTAGTGGGACTTGAATAAATTCAAGTAGTATTTAATTAATCTCAAAAATGTTTGAGATAATTAAAATTTAGTCTATGGTTTTTAATGTGTTAAAACCATATAATATATGTGAGACATGCTAGGGTTTGCATGCTTGGGAGGTGAAGAGGTGTGGAATATTTTTGATTAAAAAAATTGCAAAGGCATGCAACTTTTCTCCCAACTTTTCCCACACCCAAGACTAGACTTCACTACTCACTCTTCCCTCCTCACTTGGCCGAAACTTCAAGGCTTTTCTCTCCATATTTTTCTCTCATCTTGTGTTCTTCATTTTCTTGGAGAATACTCACTTCTTTTTGATAAATCTTCAAATATTTCTAGTGCAATATTTGAAGGGGTTTACAAAGCTAAGTGGTGGGCCTAATTCTTGGAGGATTGGAGGTGGAAGCTTGTAGATTTTTCAACCAAGAAGAGCTAAAGTATTTATACTTTAGTTGGTGCCATTCATCAACTCTAAGGGGTTGATAGGTAAATCACTTGAACACCCTATGTATGTATTATGGTGTTTGAATGTAAATATAGCACAAATAAGGGGTGGCCGAAATTTTGCTCTAAAATTTAAAATTTTTGCTTCCGTTGCGTTTCCGGCCACCGTAACCGGGCAGCTTTCAAGTGGTATCAGAGCTAAGGTTACGATTTTTGTGCTATATTTACGTAATATTGTATTGAGATCGATTTCTAACCGCTTGAGAATTTTTGTGCATAGAATATACAAGGGCCGAAAATATTTTACAAAACAAAAAAAAAAAAACATTTTTCGGGCAGCCGAGGGGCTGCCCGAAGGTGCTGCCCGAAAATTTCGGGCAGCCGAGGGGCAGCCCCTTAATGTACAGATTTTAAAATAAAAAAAAAAAAATTTTTTTGTTGCCGGAATCCGGCGACGGAGCTCCGGCGACGGCGATGACGGCTAGGGTTTCCAAAAGTGTTTTGGACAATCTTAGTGTCATGGGCCTTGAGTTGTTGGGCCATTAGATGGTCAACATAATTTTGTGAAATTTAAATGGGCCAAGCTATTTTTGGTGAAAAATGAGTTTTGGGCCCTTAAGTTTAAATTTACAATTGTTGCACATATTTTCTCATAAAATAAATAATTGAAGTAGGACTTTAATTATTTATAGTAAATTGTGATTTACAAGAAATTCGATTATAAATAAATTAATTTGAAAGTACACAAAGGTGTTTGTATACTTTGTTGATTTAATTTATAATTGTGGCGGTTAGTGATTGGATCAAGATATATAATATTGGATCAATTAATTATAGTGATAATTGATTGATCGTGTATGATATGTGATATTATGCATGAAGGATGATCAAAAGCCCAAGCCCAATTTGCTAGGTGTATGCTAGGATATTTGTGTGTATGATTGTAATAATTATCAATTTATAAAGTGGGCTTGGTTTATGGCCCGTTCCCACCCCATGAGATGTATCCCTATGTGCCATGGATATTTAAATGTAAATATTAGAATAGTGGAAGATCAAGATTGGAAGATGGTGGCCTTGGTGATTATGAAGATCGAAGACATGTAATATTGGATGCTAATGTAATAATTTAGTTGCATTGCATCCCTGCATTTACCCTAGGATTGGACCTAGGCCCGTGTTTGGCTCACACGGGCCATTAGTTTTGGGGCGATTAATCATCCTTGTACTATTTTCTATTTATAATATATGCATGATATGTTATAAATAATGAGTATGTGCGTTATTATTATTATAATAACAAAGTTGCATGAATCCGGCAAACATACGATCAAACATGACGAGCTTTTAAAATAAAATTAATGATGAGACCTTTCAAAATTAAAAACCCTCATTTTGAATAAGATTCAAATTAATATCAAGTCCGAAAAGGGGAATTATAAATTTGTTTATAATTTCCTTGTCTTCCATCGACAATGGATGCATGATGAACGCTACCCGTACTCGGGGCTCGGCTCATATTATTGAGGGGGCCCTGGGTGCCGGAAAGCTGTGACATCCATTGACATGGTGATGTGAACTACGTGGAACTCCCATGATTTCGGCTCATATTATTGAGGGAACTCATGGCGACCGTTCATTAAGGTTCAATATCGATGGGTTAGGCTTGACACGTAAAGATGAACGACGTCATATTATTGGGTCCTAATCAAACGTGAGACAAAAGAATACGTAGAGGGTTGCATGGCGATGCAATTGGAAACTACCTTTGAGGAGTTGTGATGGCCGATATTATTCGGGATCACAATTCGCTAATTGGACCTTACGTACCTACTGAGGAAAGTGTTTCCCGTTTTCACTAGAGGGTAGTGAAAATGTCAAAACAGTGGGAGCGATAATTTATAAAGTAAAAGTCCAAACTTTATATCTTATTAAATATTTTAAAATAGTCATTAACATTTATCTGTTTTACTTTTCAGTACAAATCTTTGACAATGTCATCAATTCGCAACCCGTTTTCCGTAATTCTCGAAAACACATTCTAACCGGACCAACTATATCACTTGGCTAAGAAATTTAAAGATTGTCCTAAACTCGGAGAAGATCGCGTATACACTGACTGAGGCGCCCCCTGCTGAGGCTCCTATAGGCTGAACTCCTGAGGAATTGCAGACCTACAAGGAATGGTGTGACCTTGACTTGAAGGCGAAGTGTTATATGCAGGCTTCAATGAACGATGAGCTGCAAAGGCGATCGAGGATGCAAAGAATGATGCATGGAATTCATCTCAGATTCATTGCTTCAACAACTTGGTAATCGGCATCCTAACGCTTCCTTGAAAGTCCTTGGATCACATCCAGGTTCGGCTCAATGGCCCTCTTCAAAAGCAGACATAACTCACAGTGGTCTCGAGACTCGCTCGTTTCTTCTAGGAGCTGTCGCCTCACTTGGCTTCTCGGTGTTGGGTTCTAAACTGTGGGTGTCTCTCGAACCTCTTCGATTCTATCATCCGCCTTTTCTATCTAATAGAAATTCCTTTTCCAAAAAGGTGCGTTCCTGAACAAACACCTTTGTTCTTGGGGATGAATAGAAATAATATCCAATGGAATTTCTTGATTCACAAATTAGCATAAATGGATCGACTCAATCCAATTATCTCCCACTAGTCTCGCTTCACATAAGCAGGACACCCCCATATACTAAGATAAGAATCCTTGGAGGCTTACCCATCCATTCTCATATGGGAGTCTTGTCAACTGCCTTTGTATGGACATTGGCAACAACAGTGCCGCTGTTCAAGCGCATATCCCCAAAAGGATGGTGCAACTCCGTGAACCCCATCATAGACCGAACCATGTCCATCAAAGTCCGGTTACGACCTCCGAAACAACCATTCAACTGTCGGTTAGCGGGCGGTCCACTGCGAGAGATCCCATTCCTCTCTAAATACTCTTGGAACTCCGGCACTCAGTACTCACCACCTCTATCCGATCGAAGTTCTTGATGCTTCGTCCCAATTGCGTTCTCTACTTCACTCTAATTCTTTGAACCTTCAAAGGCTTCAAGACTTGTATTTCATCAATACAACATACCACCCCTACCTCGAATGGTCATCGGTAAGGTGATGAAGTAGCATGTCCATCCTTAGTGGTGATGCTAAGCGACCGCACACATCGGTATGGATCAAATCCAATAACCCTTGGCTCGCTCCGCATGGCCCTTAAAGGAATGTTTGGTCATCTTTTCCGTTTTAGACAGGATTCACAAGTCGTGAGAGCATTAATAGCGACATATCAAACATTCCAACGCCCACTAACTTGTTCTACCTTCTTAGGATATATGACCTAATCGAGCATGCCAAATAATGGTGCCAATTAAGATAGCTTGTTTTGGCGCTTATTTTGTCGTTGTTATCGTTTGGACTTGTTAAGTGGAATATCTTTTAATTTTAAGTGTATGAGATTGTTTTCAAGTTCACCGGTACAACTAAACATTCATCTTTAAATATGCAAACACCTTGTCCAATAAACAAGAATATCCATCAATATCAAGCATAGAATGGAAATAATGTTTTTATGATCAAGTCTGTACGAACAAAACATCTCTTAATACAAACTTAAAATCATTGTTCAAAATTAAACAAATATCTCCTACGGCTTTGGCAGCAACTTGCTCCATTGCCCATCCTATAAAGGTCTCACCCTCGTCGGAGCCTCCTACTTCTTTCTTCTTCATCGCCTGCAGTCATTACAAGAGATGTGAGCCACAGCCGGTATCCAATACCAAGAAGTAGAGTTAATCGAGATATTTACTTCATAAAGAACATACCTTTGCCAGAACCTTCTGCGCAAGATATCCCTGCAGTTTACGCCTCCAATGTCCAGGCTTCTTGCAAGTGGTGACAAGATGTCAGCATTCTTGTCAGCCTTCACTGGGCGCGGCTGCCACAACGGGACTCGGACTCGGCCTCTGTCAAGGCAACGCTCTTCTTGGTATGCTGGAAAAACGCTCTCTTCCCTTCCCAGGTGGACCGGTCTTCGTGCCAGATGAAGAGCCCACATAAGAACCGCTTCTTCCCTTTTTGATTGTGGACTCAAGAGGTCACAAGCATGTTCCCAACTCTTCAAGCTGGGCTCGAGCTTGTTCATATTGAAGTTCACAACGAAAGGAGTCGAAAGAGCAGGCAGCGACAGTAGCAACACATCAGTGGTCACTCGAAGGCAACACCAAATCCATGCCTACGAGCTTGTCCACGAGCCATCAACTTTAGGCCATGCTCATGGACCAAGTCCCTAAGTCCATCTCGCATGCGTAAAGTGATGAGCTCCTTTACTGGTGGCATCCTCAGGCCGAGTCTGCTCTCCGAAGAGCTCCTTGAGGTGCATATGAATGTCAGCAGTCATATCTGTGG
>NW_027331311.1:0-3999 GCF_022965805.1 Primulina eburnea
CAAACAAAGCAACACACTCTACCATGCGCAGTAATTCTCTGACGGACGTGTGGATTGTTTCTTGGTGTGGTTCAAATTTTGCGGCTCTAGGGCCCTTAGCATTCGTTTCAAACTTCCTTAGGATGTTAGTAAGAGTGTTATGGCCGGCTGGTGGTTCAAGCCCCAATGGCCATTTAGCCTCGCCAACGACGCAAGGAAACAAAACGCACAGTTGCTGTATTTTTGGACAGCAACTTGCTTGTGACGGTTCAGGGCTCGTTCGATCTCGGTTGGCTTTAGCTATGGTCTTGAGTGGACAGTGCTCATTGGTTAGGAAAGGTCATGTTTTTTGACCGTTGTAATTCGGTTATTTCTGAGGTCGACGCGAATTTACGGTGCGATCGTGTGCAAATTGACGTCTGCGAAAAGCGTTTTCATTGTTAGGCATTCCATTCACCTAAGATTCGAGATGCATCATTTTGGAGCATAATTCATCATTTTAAGCGTATTTTTAATCATGACTATCATGCATGTTTCAGTGTTGGTCGGGGTTGTTTGAGTCATGATTCACATACGAAAGTCGTTCCTTGTTGTTGTAATCGTCATCTTTCGGAATGTTATTGCACTAGTCTTGGTTCTCAATATAAGCTATGCACTTATTTTTCATGGATATTTAAGGTTGCGCGAGCCTGGGAGCGACCAATCCATCAGTAAAAACTTATTTACAGGGATATTAATCTTGTGAATTAATTATATTACGGATTTATGCGCTATTGCTGGTGGTAACCTTTACTATTATGATTAAATCCGGCGTCAACCAGTTACTGGTCCGTTCAGTGTTTCACCAGTATATATTGGCAGTCTCTGATCACGACGTAAATCCGGTTCACCAGTTACCGGTCGGTCCCAGATCGGTCAAGCTCAGTTCAGTTCAATTCATGGGACCCTTGCGTAGACCATCATCCACAGAAAATTATTAACAAGCGTTTCAGTTACATGGCTCCCAGAGAGCAAAATTTTACTATTATTTTTCAATTCGTTCATGCGTTTACTAATGTTCATGACAAGGTATTTTCCTGTATGCCTCATGGAAATGCTATTTATCACCATGAAATTTTACATACTTATTTACTGTTATTACCGATATATTCAGTGCGTCTTATAACTCATTTGACTTGATTGTTGTAGGTACGATGATGTCGGGATCGAGGCGGGGACCGCGAGCCATGCCTCGAATCGGCAGTCTGTGGCACCCGGAGGACCTCCAGTTTCAGCCCTTGCCATTTTATTTTGATGCTCAAAATTTTTATCAGTGTTAATACTTTAATTGTTATTTTGGACAACGTAATATGTAGACCCATAATCAGTCCTTAGTAAGCCATGCATAATTCTAGATTTTTAAAAATTTACTTGCCCTCATTGCATATTATTTTTAAAGCATTTCTTTGAAGCTTAATTATTTATATTTCAGTTCAGTCAGTGATTTTTAGATTTCAGTTCTTTCATGTGAGGCCGGACCGGAGTTGTGAGTGTTGAGATAGAATTTAAGATTCGAGGAAAATATCCAGGATTTTTTTAGCTAGCAAGTAAGTTCATTTAAGTTAGACAAGGGAGGTTTGAGGATTTAATTTAAGTATTTGAGGGTGATTAAGAAATGAAGCCCATTTAGTTGCATAATATACGGGGTTAGCTCACTAAATTAATTAAAGGATTAGTGAGGCTGTACTGAGTTATTAATTATCAACTAGATAAACAATATTTCCCTCATCTGTATTAGCATCTTCGGCCCCCCCTAAGTGATAGGCTATCATTGCCAACTCACCTTTGACCCATTTCTTTGCATGTAAATCTGTAGGATAATTCAAGGATTTTGGGAGACACATTTATTATAATTACGGGCATATCCTAGACTTAGACCAAGCTAATGATCGGCACCATCACCTAGCAAGCACCAACAAATCATTGATTCAAACAACCATTCAAAATTCAAATTAGAGAAGGACTTGGTCTTGATATCCTTCCTTTATATCCTTGCTCCTATCCTCTCACCCCATAACCATTTCTCCCCCCTCTCCTTTTTGAAATTCAGACTCCTTTCAGTAGAACAATCGTGCGTTATGCTACGGGAGAAAGGCAAGAAAAATAATCGAGGAGCACAGAATCAGAGAAACGTTCCACTCCTCCGCGCTGTTCTCGTCTATTCTTTCGTTTCTATTTTCAACGACATCCAGGCTGTATTATATTTTTCTAAACCTCAATCACGTCATTTTATCTAGATTGTTCAGTACATGATCAGATTTCCTCAGCTAAAACCGAAATATTATCATGCAATTTTCAGAACTTACATATCGCGAATTTTCGATTTAAGATGCATTTCCGGTTTCTTTGGTTTGTGGTTTCAGGTATTAGTCCGACTCCAGGCTCCCAGACACCATCTACTACCATGTTCTAGCCTGGCTTAGTGATTCACGTTAGTCCCATGTTTCAATTCCATGCTTTGCTGGAAGTCGAGTTGACACTAGCTCTCCTATCGGTGTCACTTGAGCTTGCATAGCTTCGGTTTTTGTTGTCATGAGGGTAGATTCTGATCGTTGGGGCTGCCCCAAGGCATATAGCCCCTGGTTGGATCCCTTACCTAGAAAGTCTAAGACATGATCAAGTCGCCTTTTGGTTGGCTTGGTCCAGGATCATCGGTTTTACCACAAAAAACGTTAGAACAGTCCCCTCCCCTTCGCTTCTCACTTATACAGAATATGAGGTTTCGGTTTTGGTGGTTGGTGGGATCTTGGGTTGGCCTATGCCCATCAGCACGGTTCATACATGTCCTAATGTCTTAGATCGGCCATGGTCAATCAAAGGCCCCTGACCGCACGCAAGCATCGATCAAAGTCAACAACACACCCCCCATGCACGTGGTTTCTGGTTGAGTTTCGGTTTGTTTTGTATGCGTCGAATTGTGACTGGCCAAAACGCCCTTAGCATGGTTCAAATCATTCCTTAGGATGTTGGTAAGGGTCTCTGGGTCGGTGGTTACGGCCCCAATGGTGTAGACGCGACAACCACACAAGGACTAGCGAGTGCGCAAGCTGCTGGAATTACAGCAAGTTGCTGTGTCGGTTCGGGGCTCGTTCGAGTTTCTTGGTCGGCTTTTGCCTATGGCCTTGGACTGGCAGTGCCCCATTGGTTAGGAAGGTTAGTTATTTTTGGACGTTCGTGATTACGGCTCATTTTTGAGTGTTCGTACTAGAATTCTACGGTGCGATGCTGCCAAATTGCTCTCGAAGAGAGAGCGTTTCATGTTTTGGCCTCCATTTACACCTCGATTCGACCCTATTCATTTCAGGAGCATTATTTTATGTTTTCCAGCGTTATTTTAATATGTACAATATGTCGGTTCAGTGTCGGTTCAGGTGTTCGGAGTATGATAATACAAAAGTCATTAGGCGTCATAGTTTGCATCTTTGGAACGTAAATTGCATAGTTGGTCAAGTTTTATTCCATTGCATATTTTCATGGCATATTTAGGTTGAAGGAGCTGGGGACGATCCATCCATCCAGTGGTAAAAGATACAGGACATTTTCATTATGCCAGTTAATTATTTTCACCGTGCCATTAAACAGAAAATGATTATTTTGAGATTTATGCGATATGGCTTGTGTTTCATTCACTCTGTGGGAGTTATTATTTTATACGTCGCTAGTGACCGTCAGTTCAGTTTGGTTACCACCCCCGTTCGCCGTGGTCCGGCCAGCTCCGTTTTTCAAGGTTTCAGACTCCCGGTAGCCAGTTACCGATCAGTTCAGCTTAGTGCAGTGGCCACAGGCGTAAAACATAATCTCATAAGAAATTTTACAGTTATTTCCGTACAGGCTCCAAGGAGCAAACATTCTTACTGTGATTATCAGTCAGTTATGACGTCCTATAATTGTTCAGTACAAACTATTTTCAGCATGAGTACAGATTATTTTCAGCATGCCTCATGTCAAGATATTTTATCCCATGCATATTTTACTTCAGAT